>NW_015150883.1:285033-288040 GCF_000732505.1 Cyprinodon variegatus
GATCCGAGCTCGGATCGGTCTCGGCATGGATCGGTTTTTCAAGGGTAGTGTAAATGGGGTACTGTTCTACTTTATGTATTTGGAGCATGCTTCAAATTAGCCACTTTCGGTTTTCTGTGATTCATTAAACTTAAATCGAAACCAAATTTATATAAAAGCAGATTTTCTAGTGTCTGATTTTGATCCAGGCACCAACAATCATCCTGATCAAAGACTACCTGAGAAACAGAGCACAGTTTGTTAGACTGGAGGGTCAGCTGTCTAATCAGGTAGTCAGCAGCAGAGGAGCACCACAGGGGACGGTACTCTCTCCATTCCTATTTACTCTGTACACCTCTGACTTCCAGTACCAGACAGAGTTCTGTCATATACAAAAATAGTGGGAATACTCTGCAATCCCTGGGTATATCAAAGATGGACAAGAAGCTGAGTGCAGAGAGCTGGAGAACTGCTTTGTTACATGGATTAAAAACAATCATCTGATCCTGAATATCAACAAAAAAAGAGAGATGATTGTAGATTTCAGAAAGAAATGGGAACGAGTTGAATCCTGTTAATATCATCAAAGAATGGAGGTGTTGGAGGAGTAGAAGAATCGAATAGAACAAAAAATCCCTTGATTGTCCCACAATGGAAAAATTCTGGTGTTCACAGCAGCAAACAGAAAATATAAAAAATGGTCACACAAATGTGGACCTTAGAAAAGAAACAAGTAATATAATAGTGAAGAGTTAAAAATAAACGATAAAATACTGTACTGTAAAGTCTTTTAACAACATAAAACTGTGCACCTGGAGAATAAATAACCAATATACAGCTATGGACATTTTTATAGTAATTGATATTTGAAAAATAGCAGCATAATTAGAGATGCGCAAAATGACAGCAGCGTGTTGCATAAGAAATAACATGGTGAAATACCACGGTTTTCTCCTGGACAACAAACTAGACTGGATATGCAACCATGAAACCGTCTACAGGAACGGACAGAGCAGATTGAACTTAGAGGGAGCGTAGGTCCTTCAGAGTTTGTTTGGAGCAAAAAAAAACCCAAAATCAATACATTTTTCGAGTGCCAGACATGTGTGACTCGCTTCAGAAGCAGCGGCTGCTGGAGCTGGAAAAATAGAACTTATCCAGGTCGATGCGCCACATCAACCAATCAGAGAAGCTGATCTGAAGCTGGCAGGGAGACAGACACAGAGCTGCTGATGCAGAGCGCTATGATCACTCCTCTGAAACAATTTATTAACGCCTAAATTAACTGAAAATGTGAAAACCGTCCGGCAAAATATGTTTCATTTTATTATTCTGGTGCTTGCAGTTTGGATTTGCTGAAATAATGCCTTCCAGCCACTGTGAACACTACAGCAAACTACAAAGAGGCAACTGGGCCAGAGACTGCTGTTGAACTGGGCTCCTAGTGATAGCGCACCGCCGGTGTTTGGGGTCTAAGCGGCTCCAACAGCGAAACAATATTTGAAGGCAGGATTGTAATCTGGATGAACTGACTGCACAGATGAAGTTTTCAGGTGGATTTTCTCAACTAAAAACATATTAAAACTACTTATTACCAACTGATCACAGCAAATATAGCTGCCATTGTCCAGCTGATGAAAGGATAGGGTAACTCTGCAAAACGCGCATCAGACCTACTTTTCCACCGTGCAGCTAGAGCAGCAAAGATGCTACTGACGTCAGAACTAAACTTTTACAAGCATCAAAAATGAAACAGTACGCTCGTTTTTACTGCTCCTTTTGCTTGTGGTGTGAACGCAACATTAAGCAGCTGGTCTACAGTATCTGACCTTCGCTTCACTCTGCTGCCTTCATGCAGGTTTCTGCATTTGCATAGTTTCAGACACCACCTATGTATCATCAACCTGTCATTCACTGGTGACCCCGCCTTCCCATTGGGAGAACAAGTAAACTTCTTCACGCATTCACATTGTTCCTGAAGGAACCATAATGACCTTAAAGTTTAACTGATGTTCACACGCAGCTTTCTGATTTAACCATGAATGTTTGGTTTCTTGACTGACAAACACTCTTTATGCAGTTCCTCTTCTTTTGACATGTGTCTGAATCCCGTGTTTCTGTGTTTTGGGATTTATTCCTAAGTTCTCTACCTCCCTTTGATTTTATACTTTGTTACATCTGAAATCTTGTTTGTCTTTCTTTGCTCAATGTCAGCAGCTTTTCCTCTTTATTTTCCCATAATGTCATCCTTGCTCGATGTTGCAGCTCAAAACATTTCTGCCTTTCATCCAATCCATCTGTCTGCAGTTTGTTCTCTTCTTCGACATCTATTATAACTTGGATTTATTTCTTCAACTCTCAACCTTTTTTTTCTGTCTCTTTTATCAATTTGTCCTTGGCTGACATTCCCCCTCTGGTTGGTTTTAAAGCTTTCCTTTTGGGTTTCTTCTCAATCTTTTCCACTGTAATAATAGGAAAGTGGAGCATAGGGACCCCAGGCTGCCCCCTCCTCTCCTCCCCTCCATCTTTTACCTCTCTGCCATCCACTGCCTGTTGCTTATTCATTCCTCTCTCTCTTTCTTTAAAGACACAACATATGGAGGGTGGTTTTGCAGATGGTTGTCGTGTTACCGGTTTCCATGGTGACTGCACGGTAAAAGAGTGTAAAATAGTCATAATATGACAAACAAAACTTTTAGTCGGTATGAAAACATAAAGGAGGAAAGAGGGCAGCGGTTTTGATAAGCCTGTTCTGACTGACATTGTTACAGCTGAACAGACGGGTCAGCAGGATTCTGTTTTCAGGAAATAATGCAGATATGACAATCTTGGATGGAGGCAATGTCTGGCTTTTATCAACCATTAATAAACGTCATGATGTCATCATTGACTTTCAACATGGAGCACCAACTGAATATCACTAATTAAACGTCAGACAGGTATACCTCTTATTGTAATGTTACTGCAAAAGCCTCAGCCTGGAATCTGAATAGGTTTGGTGCAGTTCACAGTTTTCTAACAATTTCTC
>NW_015150883.1:288846-301895 GCF_000732505.1 Cyprinodon variegatus
GGATGGATGGATGGATGGATGGATGGATGGATGGATATTTATACCACATCAGATATCGTTCCCTCTCATGTTAAGCAGGAGAAACGCTATCTGACGGGTCTTATCTGAGTTGCAATAAATGCTAAACTCTCTGCAGGTTCTTGTCTTTGTCGTCCGCTCTATTCAGCTGGCTTTGGAAACACACGAAGAGAAGGTGGGGGCTGGGTGGTGAGGGTTACGGGGGCGAGAAATGCAATAGTTACTTTTACTAGTAACTAGTTACTTTTGTTGTGGAGTTACTCAGTTAGTAACTCAGTGGGATTACTCAAAAAGCATTTATTTAAACAACGATTGTAGGACCTAGAATTCAAGGAGAAAGATCAGGGTGATTTCAAAACACAAGCGATTATTAAAATGTCAGCGTGCCGCAGCTAATCAGCTGGGGCAGGTTCACTGGATTCTCTGTAGAGATGGGAACTCAGGTTAGGGACCACAGAACTCAGACACGAAATGATAATCTGTATGTGAGTCACTAACCTGGTTAATGTTCAGATTGAGCCCAGAAGAAGGAT
Organism: Cyprinodon variegatus; assembly: GCF_000732505.1. Taxonomy (NCBI): domain Eukaryota; kingdom Metazoa; phylum Chordata; class Actinopteri; order Cyprinodontiformes; family Cyprinodontidae; genus Cyprinodon; species Cyprinodon variegatus. The sequence continues at coordinate 289,398 of NW_015150883.1, forward strand.
TGGGGTCAAGAGTGATTGTTTCTCCATAGCATGCAGCGGAAGCCCCCCCCAGAGTTCCAGGAGAGAAGTACAGCAACGTTGAGCAGGAGTCAGAAGAGCAGAAGAATCTGGAGGGTTAATTCAAAGCCAGAGTCAAAGGAGGAGCAGAATTCCAGGCCAGGGTCAGAAGGGTCAGAAGACAGATCCAAGGTCGTAAACAGGCAGCAGCCAGGTAACAGTTCAGAAACAGATCAGGCAAACAGGCAGGGCAATTATATTTAACTCCTTCATTTCACACATTTAGGATGTATAAACCAGGGCTTCCTGCTATCTCAGCCTTTGACACAAAAAATAAGGATGCAACAGACAGGTGACCCCTGAGAATATATAGAATTACTTCATATGTAATTATATGGATAAAGTTAAGTAATTCATTTTTTAACTTTTTTAAATTTATTTGATTATTAAACTCCTCATTTTAAAACTATTTCAGTTATTAAATTGGACATGCTATTATTGATTTGTGTGTTTTTCATCATAATGGTATATTTAATGTTTGAATAATTCAGTTACAGCTACTGTTTTTATCAGACATTCACATTTGTGTATTTTTTTGCCTTCATATCCCTTTGAGAATAACATCATTAATGTAAAGATCATCTCGTGACCGTCCACGGTTGCTCTTGCGACTTCCATTGTCTCTGATTTGGCCAGTTATTTGAGTAACACTTCCAACTGTGTTTCTTTTGATATATTAATCTATGTGGTAAAAAAAAAGAAATCGTTTTTCTGGTGTCTTCAAAAACTCTCCCATTTAAATATGCACAGAAAAACAAAATTATGTAATGCATTGCTCTCATTGTTCATCAGAGGAGGTTGCTAAGTGAAACTCTATTTAGTCTCTCTAAGCCTCCTCTCCTTTAAAAGTTTAAAAAGCCACAATAGAAAGACAGCATGTTATTAATCTGTGCTAATTGGAAACCATGACAGGCCATTAACCTGTAATTTATCATCAACCTCATTGGTAGAACGTCTGCTTTAGTAAAAAAAATCTAATCACTTACTGAAGCTTACATGTTTATGTTTTTCACCTACTTGTTCTTCTCTGCACCCTGTGAGGACTCAGATACTGTATGATGACCGCCATCATGGCAAAGGAGCATTTATTGAGGACACCGTCCCATGCAGTGATAAAGTTAGGGTTGTCCTTTCCAAAGGAGGGTTGAAGGAGAATGCTAAGTCATCTAGGAATCACTTCCTTCCTGATATAATCTGATAAGATGATTGCATGCTGTAACATGATCATCATACAGTATCTGAATGAGGAAGAGAGCAAGATACAAAATGAGAGTTTAAGTCTGAACAGCACGTCGAGGTGATAGCCAGAGAAAACAGTGATGTATTAAAGCAAAGGGAAGAAATTGGCCTAAGACTGACAAAATAAGACAATTAAATAAAAAGATTAAAAAAGGGAAAGAAGGATAAAAAGGGATTCATAGATCCTAGGTTCAAAGACCCTGACAGCTCTTCTGCCAATATTTCCATACCAACCACTATTCAATTCAATTCAGTTTATTTCCTATATATAGCACCAATTCTCAACACATGTAATCTCAAGTTAATTTACAGAGACAATTCTATGTTAGATTCATAGACACTAAACCAGGACTTCCTTCCATCACCTTGCACAAAAAAAAAGACGCAACCTTCTTTTTGTGGATTAGTGGACGTCCAAAAAAGGACGCCACATTGGATGTCCTTTTTTGGACAGACAGATTTTCCTACTGTGGACCTCATATCCAGGAGAGGTTCAAAGTCAAGTGCACATGACTGGGAAAAAGGAAAACCAGCCATGGAACTCAACGCCAAAGAAGAAGTCAGCTGTTGTCAACCTGAGCAGCATTGCTTTGACCCCAGCACAGCTTAAGGATTTTGAGCTTGGTCTTTCCTTTGTACCAACTCACTAAGTCCATCTGAACTTTTTTTAGACTTGCTTGAATTCTTTAGAGACAGATGATCTAAAGAATTACTAATACCTACGAGGAGATTCCAAGAAAATTAGAAAAATCTACCTTTTATAATAAAATATCTAAAATCTGATCCCAAAAAGAAATATCTCAATGAATTGATAATGTTACCAGAATACGGGTTCTCACACAATGAGATCTCTCTGAAGGAGAAATGTGCTAATTATTGAAAGCTGACTCAAAACTGTCTTGCAGATATTACCAAATATTGAAAAAGAATAGGCATTGAGTCTTTACCTACAGACTCAATGAAGGCCTCCAGAGACACTGCCTCGCCATTGAGCACCTTTGGTTGTTATTTTCGACTCTGTTTATTGTTTCTTGCCCTTGTTCCCTGTCCCCCATCCGCCCAACATGGGTGGGTTGTTTCGTGTTTTTTGGACTTGTGTTGTTCTACATTTACCCCCCAAAACTGCTAATAGTAAAGAAATAATTTTAAACCAATCCATTAAAATGATCCATACAAGGTACTTTGAATGAAAACCCATTATGGCCTATAAGAGAGGTAAAAACATCAGGGACAGGGTTCTCAGAGATTTTGATAGCGGCACAGAAAGTTCTCTGATAACTAACAACTTGCCAGGTAATTTCAAATGTGGGGCCTGCATAAACGGCCAGTATACTGAAAATGTAAAATCATTTCAACATCCAATTGGATGGCAGGAAGAACATCAACATAAAAGGTTTTATTACCTGCAAAACCAAGAATGAAATTCATATGATATAGTGCCCATGAGAAAGATATATATAGGAGAAACATCCCGTTCTTTTAAACATTTTAATGAACATACATGTTCCATCGAAAGGAATGTTTCAACTAGTCCAGTTGCACATTTGAATGAAAAATATTGTGTGTTTTTTTATAGGTATTAAAGTTATTAATCCCAGCAAAAGAGCGGATAATATCCATCTTTTTAGGAAAGGGAGAGGCAGTTTAGATAAATTACCTTAACAGTTTAGCCCCTACAGGTATGAATGAGGATTTATTAATGAATGAAATCTTTGATTAACAATAATTAAAATCTTTACACCTATGGTCATATACATTCTTCACTTTATCTGTATTGTTATTTTTAATCTTTTTCATTTTTAAATGTTCAAAAAGAAATTTAAAAGCTTTGATATGCCTTTTCTTGTTTTTGCTAATTTAATTGCTCTGTATTTATAATAAATAAACTTGAATGTTTTTAATGTTTCTACGGATTCAGCTGATAATGCCTACTGGCAATCATGGTTATTCTTGTCGTGGATTGATGAACCTCTTTTTAAACACTGAAAGCCATAGCCTTATTGGCCACTTATTTAAAAAGCCAGGAAATATGTGTAACACCCATTAATTCTGATTGGTCAGGTGGTGTATGTGAGCAAACATGATTGGTTCATTTGATGTTTTTTTCTGGATTATACCTTTTATTGAAATGCAATTTTGTGCTGACTTGTTAATGACCCTTTAGAAGGCCACATACGAAACATGTTGCTCTCAAATAAATTGTGTTTTTGTATTCTTTCCACACCAGTTCACTGATCTTTTTTATGCACGTTGGAAGTTGGTGAATTTGTGCCAGCAATTCTGCATCCCTTCAGCTGATCTAACGCTTTGTGGGATCAAAGTTGCATTTTATTTCTAACTTTTGATTAACTAAGTCTGGCAGCAAATCAATTCAGTTTAGGCTGTCAAATAAGTTGCTTGTAGTGTCTTTCAATGTCCAGCAGGTGTCAGTATTCTGTGAGACAGTATCAACGCAGTATCAATACAGTTGGGCAATGTGTCGAAGCGCTTCAGACGCCTCATTGACCCATTAATAGACAGGCAGAATCCAGCAGAAGTCCAAAGGAGGTTCAGGCGAACAGATCAGATAGGGCTAGTGGGTGAGAGGGAAACGAATCAGGAAATCAGAATCACAAAGGAAACGCTCCCACCAATGGTTAGGGCATAAACTCGCCTGAAGACACTGGCTCCAGAATAATCTCCTCACTGAAAGGGGAACATGAACCTAGGACTAACTAAAACTTATGAAAATAGAACCTAAAAACATCTAACAGCAAACAAATAAACAGTAAACAATGATCTGGCCCTGATAGCTGGGACTGAGCCCAATATAAAGGAACAGACGAAGGTCAATGAGATCAGTGATAATTAGAGATCAGGCAGAGTTAGGCAGGTGAGTGAAATGAACTATTAAGGTGAGCTATCAGGGCAGATCATGACAAACAGCTGTTTTCAACATTTTCAAAGCCTCTTGTCATCCAAGCGTGAGTCTTTTCACTTCAAGAGTTTTTCACGATCTGTTGATCTTAGTTATTTTAATGTGGTTAATCATAAGATGTCTCTTAAGGTTTGTATTTGTGAAACCTTCACCAGTAGCAGATGCTGATCATCCACTAGGTTTTCTAACCCAAAGCTATCCACAAAATCACAAATTTTCAGAGGTACTATGACCAGCACAAGGCTGCATGAAGGGCATAAGTTATAAAAGTATATATTTTACAAATGCAGACTTTGCAGAGCTCTCAATCATTTATGAGGCTTTACTCTTTCACATAGACTGGACTGTTTAGAATGTAAATACATTTCTATTCTGTAAATTATATTTATTATTTCATGTCATATTCTTCTATTGAGTTTAAAAGAGAAAGAGGCCTGCCTCCAAACCTGACCTACTGCATATGTTCACCTTATCTTCATTGTCTGACTCCTTTTACCATCTTTCATCAGTCTCATTATTATTGCTCTTACACAAACAGCCTCAGACACTGGCCTTCATGAATATGCAGGGCCTGGGATCAAGCCCCTTGTACAAACTGTCAGGAAGACAAATGATGCAACGTGCTGCAACACACACTCATGCTCTATGAATGAAAACCATGAGCTTTTCTGCTGGCATGTTCTACAGTAGATTTACATGAATCAGATGCTGAATGGCTACCACATGTGTGGCAGTCTATATCTTTACAGCTGTACAGTTGGTCATGATCCTCTATATTTTCACTGCTTTCAACAGGTTGGAACCTCCTCTGCACAGCCTATCAAAGCTGGCTAAGTGTCAAAGAAAGGGACATTGTTGTTTTGGAGGACATGTGTACAACAAGGATAGAACATTAGTGAAGCCGTGCAGTGAAAGAGAAAACAGACAAATAATCAATGTCTAATTTGAAGTTCTTGAACCATGAACAGGGTTCAGTAAATGTGGAGACAGGCTAGCGACAGGCTGAATAGAGTATGAGATCCAGGATCTAAAGACAAACAGGATGTATTTCAACCACAGACCAGCAACAACTTTTCCTACAATTATTAAAGTTCAGAAAGTTTATTTGTCTTTTTTTTATCAGTATGCGCATGGTAATAGTGATCTGATTAGCAATGGAGTTCAAACACAAGCGTGTACCTTACTGCTGATTTAGAAGTTGTTAAATTGGATGAAATAGTTTTTGGGTTTCTTGCCTTATGACTCTTTTTCACTTACAAGGAAGACTGACTCAGAAATAAAGCTGTAAGAAATCAACTCCTCCGCAGGGAGATGCCTATGTTAACAAAAAATGGTTAAGACCCCACTCTAAACCACCACCGTAACATGGCGGAGGTGTTTCAGTGCCCAAATGATCCCAGAGGTTATAACGTTGGGAATTAAAAAAACCCTGGTAGGGTGTCTAGAGGCAAACAGGCTCTGGGGTACTTATCAGACAAAAAGCTATTTAAAAAGCCCTTATAATGACCACAAAAACTAAGCACGTGATGTACGGTACGTCTGGGCAAGCACCTCGCACTGAAACCAGGTCTGGGGGTTAATCAGAGAGCACCTGGTGGTAGGTTTCTCCTTCCGGTACCCAGCCTGGTCTAGCCTGTAGGAGTGAGGCCAGATCTCCCAGTGGGCCCACCATGTGTGGGAACCATGAGGGTTAGTCAGCATACTGAGGAGCAAGCCTCTGGGATCTGATCCACCAACACTTAGAATTGCTCCAGAGATGTGGAATGATACTTTGCTAGCTCCTGATTGGCCCTCCGTCTTCTCTTGTGTCACTGGCTATCACTGCTGTCACTCCTGAGAAGCTCCCTTTACAAACATCTGATGCGTCACTGAGTAGGTTCTTATTGGACAGTTACAGTGCTGCTGAATTCCTACGCACTACCGTAATTAGAACTATAGGGTTGCAACCATTACCTCGGATTTCTGGTTCTCTTTGGGTTTTTGAGATATCTTCCAGGAGGTACAGTCTTGTAGAAAAACGTGGGTCTGCAAAAGATGGTAGTGGGTGCAGGAGTCTGCTACTGTAAATTAGGCATTTTTTTCCTGCTCTTAGGTCATGTAATCTAGAAAGGTTGTAAAATCAGTTGTATTAATTTACACAAATCTTTGAATTGCATGCATGTGTTTGGTTATTAGACTTGCAGCCAGGATGTCTGAAAAAAGAAAGACACATAACAGACTACTTTAAAAGTGTAAGTTACATTCAAAGAACTGTGTAACACCCCTCCTAAAACACCTTCACTGGCTCCATAAAGCAGCATATCCACTTCCTGATCACTAAACCAATTAAAGATTACTTAAAGCTTTCAATAACCTTGTAAAATATATTTGCTATGGAGCCTAGGCGGAAGTTCAACTGAAGAAACTCATTGCTCTCCTACATCTTCCTGCAACACAGCCAATCAACTTCGAACCATACCTCCACGAAAACCAATCAGCATCCAAAGTTCATCTTAAAAGGCCTCCGATCACACTGGTCTGCTCCTGTGCACAGGAGGATGCGCTGTGACTTCATTCAGATGACACCATTTCAACCCACCTCCAGCCCCTCCTCCACCCTCGTAGCTAAAGTTTCATCAGAGTGTCATTCCTCCCAGACTCTTACTGCGTTCCCTGTCTCATCTCACCCGGTCCGGAACAAGACCTCAATGTTGAGCCTGGTTCTGCCAGAGGTTTTTCCCAATGGGGAGTTTTTCCTCTCCACTGTTGCTTCATGCTTGCTCATCATGGACAGGTTCTCTCCACCTGTGTTATCCATCTTCCAGGTCCCTGAGTGAAGCTCTAGTATCAGCTCACGCAGTCCACTAGATCTCCCCATAAAGCTCAGCAGAACATCTCACTAACCAGCAGTCTACAGACTGACCAACTTCATCTATCTCCACTCCACCACCAGTTTCAGGTCTGGAGGGGAAAACAGCCCTGTTCTTTGCTCCTGTACATGCATATCTATCAAAATTAACCGCTATGTTTCCTGCCAAGGTGAGAGCACCAAAGACAAAGAAATTGTATCAATGAATTTCTCCTAATTGTCTTTTTTTCAGATTCAATTATTAAAAGATAATTAAAATGTATTATTGTTTTATATTATTATTATCATCATATCTAACATTATGCTCTCTCTGCTTTTTCTCAAAGTAGCTTCATCTGGTCTGTTCCTGTTTGGCTGTGACTCCATCCTGGAGAGAAATATCAGCTGTGCTGCTGCCATCAACACCTTTGTTTATAGATGTTGGAGATCAGACTCTTTTCCAGTGTAGTCCTGTTTCTCTGACTGTGACTTGCTGGATTTGCTATCTTCATCCTCTGACTTGGGAGCTGGCTTCTTCTGTTGAGGGTTTCCTGGACGGTGCCGCCTGTGGAGCTGGTTGACAGTTGCCTTTCGTATCTCTGCTTCTTTCTCTATGTCTGTTTCTGTCTCCTTGAACCCCAGTCAGCCTCAGCAAATGGCTGCTCACACTGAGCCTGGTTCTGCCTGAGGTTTCTCCCTGTTAAGAAGAGTTTTTCTTCTCCACTGTCGCTGCAAGCGTGCTTAGTGTGAGGGATGCATTCAAGTCAATGATTCGATGCAATCGGCTGTTTTTCCTTAGATAGAAAACTTTGAATCAATCTGACTGTATGATCTGGTGAACTGTAAAGTACTTTGAGATGACATGTGTGGTGAATTGGTGGTATATAAATAAACTGAATTGAATTGAATCATCAAAAAAAGGAGAAAAATACAATCTATTAATGTGATTTTATACATCCAAGCTAATAATAATTGTAAAACTGTTTTTTAATCTACATAATTTGTTGGACTCCAAATTGTCCAATTGATCATATCATGCATCCATATATTTTGTCAGGAGAAGGAAAACAGAGATAGACGAGAAAGGAGAGAAAACAGAGAAAGGGAACAAAGACAGAATATCTACCAGAAAACACAGTATTTATTATAGTAATATTAAAAATACTTGTGCCCCCCACTTCTCAAAATTTTGTCCATCCCCTCTCTTCTTTTCTCACTGCAAAAACAAATTCCTAGAGATAACTTCAACTTAGGCTCCAGTGAGTCGTCTTCCTTGATGTTTTAGTTATTTCACTTTTTATCAGTGTTTCGTACTCTGGCTGAGCCTTTTGGCTGTCTGTCTTTATGGGATAGCTGAGTCATCAAGGTGCTCCATATTAACCTCCAAATTCCCTTGGCTGTCCCAATTTGGGATCACAGACATATTTGTATTATTGACCTCAAATTCACTTATAGTGCCTGTTTTTTTCCTCCCCAGAACAGCCAGTTCTTGTAAAAGTTTGTCAAAGCCCTCTGTGGTGATGAGATGCCTCTTGTGGTGATTAGCTTGTGTCTTTCAGGGTTGGGTTTAATCAAACAAAAATTGCAAAGTGCAGTACAGTTACAATACAGTTATACATTTATAAACCAGAGTATATAAACTTTGCCTTTATACAAATCCGTGAATGGATCAGCACCTCAATAAATAACAGCTTTGTTGTCACTGTATCAACCTCCCAGACCACTCAGGTCTTCTAGTTTCAGACTAGTCTCCACTCAGGTTTCAGCTCCCAAAAGCTATAACACAACATTAAAGTTGACTGCTTCCCACTGTCACCTCAATCCTCATTGCAATGCAGATGGTCAAAACATGGCGCCTGTTAAGCCAGGCCAACAATGACCCAAACGACTCCTCATTACAAAGGGGTGGACCTGTTTTTAGTTAAATTTACATGTTTTCTAAGGCATAACAAGGCTTTTGTTGGGCTACTATATAAAACCTGGAGCTCCATGCTACTTCAACCATTTTGAATTGAGAAATATTTCTGGACTGGGAGTACAAAGTCTTCAAGTTTGAAAAACAAAGTCCAGTGGTTTGTTTTTACCTTTTTTTTTGTGGAATGAAAATGACCTGAATGACTGGGAATCTCTTTCCCACCATGGAGAAGCAGCATTTAGTTCCTATGCTCCACTGATCTGGAACAAACTCACAGAAGACTTTAAAAATGCTGAAAGCCTGAGTTCTTTGCAGTCACAGTTAAAAAACCTATTTGTGTAGAGCTGCCTTTGACTGTTGAAGTTAATCTGCTACCTGAGGTATCATTAGTTTAAGGTTGTGATCCAATTGTTTGATTTGATTCACTATCAGCTTTATCATGTTGCTATTTTTTTATTTGTTTTCACTCTACTTTCATTTTCCCTTTTTTTTTCCCGTTTTATTTTTTTAATTCATTAAGATCACCTTGAATAGTCTCTGCACTCAACTGTGCTATACAAAAAGCTTACCTTGCCTTTGACTTATATTAGAATAGAATAGAAAATTCCTTTATTGTCCCACAATGGGAAATTCTTGTGTTTAAAGCAGCAAAAAGATTATAGAAAAAATTGTCACACAAAGTTAAACTTGTAAAATGTATAAAAATAAGATCATAGTGAAGAGTAAAAAAAAAAGAAACAAATAAAATAAAATACTGTACTGTAAAGTGTTATAATAATATAAATACTGTGCACCTAGAGAATTAATAACCAATCTTTAGCTATATTGTATATCATACAGCTATTAACATCATTGCTATACCTTAACCATGGATAGGCCCTGAAAGAGGGCCGGGTAACAATCTTCTAGCCATCTGCTGGTGTATATTAAGAATGGCCGCCAGTGATTCTCTGCTTAAATGTTGACCCATGTGGAAAGCCCCTGTTTGAGACAAGGCTCTTTGTCCTGGTATGTCCCTAGATCTCAATTCTAAACCACACCTTCAATAAAGACTCTACTGATCCTCATTACCCAAACTTCCTGACTAACAAGTAGTTACCAGCCTCTCCATTGTTACACTCTACACCATTTCCTGAATACAAACCTTCCCCCTGACTCTCCCTGACTCTCCCTGACTCCCCCTGACTTTCCCTGACTCTCCATGACTCTCCCTGACTCCCCCTGACACTTCCTGACTTTCCCTGACTCTCCCTGACTCCCCCTGACTCTCCCTGACTCTCCCTGACTCCCCCTGACTTTCCCTGACTCTCCATGACTCTCCCTGACTCCCCCTGACACTTCCTGACTTTCCCTGACTCCCCTTGACTCTCCCTGACTCTCCCTGACTCCCCCTGACTTCCCCTGACTTCCCCTGACTTTCCCTGACTCTCCATGACTCTCCCTGACTCCCCCTGACACTCCCTGACTTTCTCTGACTCTCCCTGACTCCCCCTGACTCCTCTTGACTCTCCCTGACTCCCCCTGGCTCCCCCTGACACTCCCTGACTTTCCCTGACTTTCCCTGACTCCCCCTGACTTTCCCTGACTCTCCCTGACTTTCCCTGACTCTCCCTGACTCTCCCTGACTCTCCCTGACTCTCCCTCCCCGTTATCTGACTCCCACCAAGCTCCTGCTCCCTCACAAAGTTCCTGGATCATGAAGTACCTGCTAGTTCCTATTGCAGTCTCATTTGTGCATGTGGGTCAGGCATTTTACCAAAGCCATGACTTAAAATGCATAAAAGAAGGAATCTGTTATTGGTCTACTAATCACTGATGTCAGTGATAAGTAGTCAGTCTGCCTTTTGTTTAGTGTATAATAAAAGTACATAATCTAATGTTATTTAAAAGGACTGAAGAATCAATAACAGCTTCAGAAAAATTAAAAAGTTGGGATCCTTTTATAATCCATACATTTTCAATACTTGCCTAATTTCACTGCTAACTCACTATTTGCATTTTAAATGTGTCAACAACAATGACAACGTAACAGATGGCAGCTTGCTCAGTATGTTTTCCAGGGAGATATTGAAATAAATTAATATTTTTTGCAAACTAAAGTGAAACAGACACAAATCCTTTTGAGGCATAGTTGCTGTTTCTAATTCTTGGGGTATTACAGATGGAGAAACATAATTTTAAGTTATCAAAAACACTTCATTGGCTAATTTTGTGGCAATCAGCAGACTGTGATTAGGGATAACTGCTATGGGTGGAATGTGCTGTAATTTGGACAGTTTCTAGAGGTGTCCTGCTTTGGATCCCCAAAAGTGCATTTCCTTTTAATTTAGGACTCATTAAGTTTGTCAGACAATCAAGCAAATCGATCAGTTAAGTATAAATAGCCTCCGCAGACTTTGAGTGTGTTTATTGAAGAAGTACCAAATTTCCTCTGTCTGACTTTGATTGGTGTTGATTAATGGACAACGGTTCCAATCAGCCATCTAGCTCTCCTCAAGACTTGACGTAGGCTTGTTGTTGGAAAGCAGTGAGGATGAAAAGAGATGACGGATAATTGTGTATTTCTTTCTACCTCTCTGTGGGGCTACGGTGCAACGTCCCTTCTCTCCAGGCATTGTCTAATTGTCCTTTACCTATTGATAGTTACATCAATTCGTTATTGATGGCTTAATTTGAAGTATTGATCTCAACTTGTATAAAGCACCATGCAAAAAAAGGTTATGAGGCCACCAAACTGCTTGGTTTCTGCTGAAACCATTTGGTGTCAGTTGTTTGGCAGAAATACTGGCTCTATCTCAGGTCACTCCTTGAATGATTTTACATGAGGATAAATCACAATATCCTCTGCAGAGGGTTTGGTGGACCCCTATCCAGGCTCAGGTTGTCCAGGACCACAAACTGTTATGCCGCTTCAGAAAAGGAGCAGCAAGACAACAGAAGTGAGGTGATGAAGCACTCTGAAGCTAAAGCTGAGTGAGAGGCAGCCAGAGACAGAAAGAAAGAGAGAAAGCTGGGCAGATTCTGTGGGCAGCTGGGACCAGTTCCAGTGCTACGAGAAGAGGATGAATGATGACTGAACTACAAATCCTTCTAAGGGCTAAATTAAACTGACTTTTTTAAAGAGCCATCTATAGACCTCTTCAAAGCGTTCTTTTCTTCACCTACTGCTAAACAGTGATTTTTCTTTCATTTTGATTGAATCAAACTTTGCCTGCTCTGGTCTCCTTTACCCTGCCAACGTCACAACCACATTCAGGCCTTGGATGTCTACTTTTTACTCTTCATTTCTTGAACTGGAGTAGTGCTACTCTTTGGAATTCTTTACCCACCAGGTAAAAATCTTACTTGTATTGAATCTTAACAATAAATGATTGGTTTATTACCTGAAATAAAATGTTTTTTAATGATGTTAAGGTTTGCTGAGACGCACCTAGGTTTTAATGTGGGTGTGGGATGGGAGGTGTGACTAAAGTGGAGCGCCCCCTGCTGGTGAGAGGTGAGTCTTACTGGAGGAACTAAGGAACTTTGAGTCTTATCGTGAGT
>NW_015150883.1:303536-313580 GCF_000732505.1 Cyprinodon variegatus
AAATTTTATCAAATTAAGGGTATATGTTATTTTACAAAATTATTACTCATTTTTAGAGCATTTTTGTAGCGTAATAGTTAGGCCCCAACCTTTCACAACATGTATACTTATCATTAAACTGAAAAAGGAGAAACTTTTAATAAATTAACATTTCCATTTTAAATAAATGTTTGAAATTCATAGAAAAGACTTCATTGGAAATTTTAAATGATTTGTGTATTTTTTGTCCTTTCAGCATCTCATAAAAAATCTGAAACTAGCTGGTCTCCCTCGATAATAAAGAAAAACCCCAAATGATCACAGAAATAACCAGAATCTGACAAAATACTAATCATTAACAGAAGTTTATTGGAAATAAAGAAATGAAAGTTAGACATTTCTTTTCAACCGGGCTTCAACAGAACAGTTTAAAAGAATAAAACAGACCTGGACATAAATGATGGCTCTGACTTCCTTTGCTCCCTAACATGTAAATGGTGATTTATTTGAATCATTTTTATTGATTTTCTATTATTCATGTATGTGTTAACCCTTTATATAGCACTCAGTGAAATACTGCAAATCAAAATTTCAAGCCAATAGTGTTACTGGAATCCAGGAAAAGACCTTATTACCTTTGTAACAATCGAAAAATATGGATTTTTTGATGGCAAAAATTAATGTCTTTGTAATAAAAAGAATCACCAACCTGTCCCAATTTATTAAGAAAAATAACAAAAGTGCTTTATAAGAAATTAATAAAAAACATTCTGAGAGTGAAAGAAACTTTTTTTTGTGGTCCAACATAACCTTAATGCTGGCATTAATGCTGATACTGGCACTTACATGTTTTAGTTTATAAACCTAAATATAATTGCTAACTAGGCTTATTACCTTTTAACTTCACTTTTTTTAACCTTTTTTTCTTGACTTGTTAACCTGTTTTTCAACTTAATTTCCAGTAGGTAATAAATCATTCAAGGGCTCATCTAATTGGTCAAATGCCAAAATAAGATGTACAGCCATGTAGCAGCATCTTTGCTGAATGGATGGATATAGATCTTGTGCTTCTAGACCTCACTGAGGGACAGGGAGGGCTCCGTTTGTAAGGGGTATACAAGTGATCAAAAACGGTAACTTGCCCTATAAAAGTTAAACCATAATAATACTTGCCTGTTAAGGCAAGCAGTTTATCTAATTAGGACAGTTGTTCTCTCAGGATAAAAAGTTATAATCATCATTATGTACGTAACATAGATTTGGGAATGAAATGGGAGCACACATACAGGGTGGATCTTTCCTAACACAGAGCTCCGTCACTGTGCATTCGGGTTGTCCTTGATCTCAGAACACTGTAATATATTAATATGGCTGCCTTCTCATTTATAAACATGTTTCTGATCTAATGATGTGATGATGGGGCAGGCTGTGTGTAGAAAATGTTTCTTTAACTGGTATTCTGGACGAATTTGTGAAGAAGCAAGCCTGGTGGTAAGAGCTCCCATCTGTAGCCGATTATAATTTCTGTCCAGTCTGTTGTCATGGCTCCTAGTCATTTAAAACATAAACTTTATAAAGTGTTATTTAAAGTAATCTCTTCTCAGTAAAGAATCTGAGAGAGAAAGCTCAAAGATGTAAACATAGAGCTTTCCTTTGCACCATCATGTTAGTGTGTGATTATGGTGCGATGGTGAACTCAGGGTGCCGCCATAGATGGAGGCTTCTGTCTGCCTCGGGCTCTGATCCAAACCCAGAGACCTCTACTGCCCTTTTTCTCTCTCCACCTCTTTACCGTCTGTCTACTTAGAAATAAAGGCCTCCACTACTGGAAAACATGTAAAAAAAGAAATGTTCGTACTATTCTTCAGATTTTCAGGCAGTGTTTGCAGGATGGGGGCAGAACAACACAGATCAGGGCGGTTCATTTCAGACATCTCAGATCCTTTACACAAAATCAATAATTCTGTAATAATCCCCCAACAAAAGCGTCAGTTTGTGACGTAATTTGATCTTTTTTTAGTCCTTTAACATTAAAACTACTGGATTCTATATTTGTTCATAAAGTTTATTCCATTTCCATCTAATGATGAAGAAGCTTTCACTCTGCTTTTGCAGAGTGCATGAAATAAATAAACAGAGCAAAAGCAATACTTGAAGAAACAGAATATTTCAGTTGGGTGCAATTTAGATTTTTAATTAGTCAGAAGCAGCCATTCACAGAGTGAAGGAAGCAATAAAACAACAGAATTTAGTTACTCAGACATGGAAGCATAAGAAGCTCATTTGTGGTTTAATGAATTCTGAAGGATTATAAGTTTTTCTTACAGTTTCCAGACATTAACAGTTTATTATTCTGTAGCTCTAGCTGCTACAAGGAAAAACAAAAGTGTTTTGATTTAAAACATTTCAGTTTTGTTTTTTTGTCAGTCGATATGTTTAAGATAACTGTGGGCCTTTAAGTTCAGTATCAGAGACCCTTTAGCCAAGGCCAACACAGAGAACGTACATTGCATGTGCATAAAGGTAATGAAATAGTTAATAAACCTGAGTAATGAATGTCATACAAAGGGGAACTGGAGCCATCAAATCATCTCTATGGCTCTGTCCAAACGTCCACCCTACCCCCGGTGGACTTTGAAAGTGGACTTTATAGTGAACTCAGTCAACTGACCGTTCGGACAGATAATCACTGCTTTTTACCCCCCGGTCACCTGTCCCCTGCACGGTTAATGCGCCATCTTTGTTGCAGGGAGAGCTCTCGCAAAGCATTCTGCGATATATCTGCTCATCCTGGATGATTACTTTTCAAGGTGCATTGTGGGAAATTTAAAGGCCACTACTTTTGATTACCGTCAACGATGATCATCGTCAACTTCAGGAAGAACCGTTAATCAACAGCTAGGTCAGAAGCTCTAAATTGCTATCCAAGACAACCTCACCTGGACTGTAAACACCACCTCACTGGTCAAAAGGGCAAAAAATTTTCTTCTTGCAGAGATTGAGGAGAGCCCACCTACCCCCACCCATCCTCACCACCTTCCACAGAAACACTATAGAGGCTGCAGCGCCTCAGACTGGAAGAAGGAGAGAAGAGTGGTGAGAGGATCATCGGGGCTCCTCTTCTCTCCATTAAAGACATTTCATCCCAGCGCTGTGTGTCCCGTAACGTCATCAATGACCCCTCACACCCCCAACATGGGGTGTTCTCCCTGCTGCCCTCTGGGAAGAGGCTTCAAAGCATCTGATGCAGGTCCAGCAGATTCCAGAACAGTTTCTTCCCCACCTCCATCAGACAGCTGAACTTTTGAGAAATCTCAAAATCATGTCAAATGTTCTCAAAGCTGTACAAAATTACATTTTGTTTTATATACACTCTGTGTATACAAAATGACAATAAAAGTTGTAAGTCTTTTCATCCATTAGACGTTCGGACACTCTTCCAAAATGACGTAACCACTATATAGCTCCTTATATAGTGATTAAGGCGGACATTCGGACACAGCCTATGTCAAGGATTGGTTCTACCCCGCCACAGAACTAAGTGAGTCCAATCTGCAGAGTTAATTAACCAGTGCAGATTAGATTCACCTGGTTGAGTGGCTGGGTAGAAAAAATACATGGCATAGAGAGGCCTTGTTGGCTACAGATTCCCCATCTGTGACAAATGTTTTTCAAAGTCATGTTCGAATTGAAGAAAGATTAGTTTTAAATGTTTACTGCAGCTATGAAAACACAATAAAGCGTAATGTCTAGGCTGAATATCTCCATCTGTTACTGAAATACCCAGTACCACCTAAAACTGTCACATCACATTTTCTTAACATCCATCTGATGTTCTGGCTGGCAGTTTCTTTTGTTTTCAAATCTCTACTTTTCTGAATATTAGTTTGTCAGAATTCTGTCTTCTGACTTTATAGAGCAGCAATTACAGACGGACTGAACAGGTTTAAAGGGTTATAAACACAGATAGGATTCTATCGCCCTGGGAAAAGACAGGATGGATGGTCAGACATTACATTTAGAGGATGCTGCTGGCTGTTGGGTGGTTTGGTCCATTGTTGGTCTCTTACTGACAGGTGGAGGAGGGGAGTGAAGCACCTGGATCTGGGCTGCAGGAGAACAGCCTGAAGCAAAGAGGAGATACAGCAGGTGGGCTTGTATAGCAGTTCAAGGGTTAAGGAAGCCAAACCTTAGAACAATAAAAACTGCTTCAGCAAGGAGGAAAAGCTTAGGTTAGGGTCGAGCGCAAAGACGGTCAGATAGGTAGGCATCATTAGCACTTTGCTAATTCTAATGATCTGGTGCAGGGAGGGGCACTTCTGGTGTTTCAGTGGTAATAAGGCCAACTGAAAGTAGGCCTGAAAGCTTAAATCAAGCCGGATCTGACGTCTTCATCTGTGCTTCTGCTGCTCTTTAGGCTCCTGATGAGCTTTGCAGCTGCAGGGTGAAGCCTGGGATGAGAGAGAAACACCACCCAGCATGCACAGAGCTCTGTGACACAACCAGGTAGGGTTTGATTCCTAAAACTAACCTAAGTTAAAATGATAAAGTTAGATCTGAAACTAAACAAAATTAGCCAAGCTTTTTGGATGCGTGTGAGCTTGTGATCCTGGGAGTCAGAGACTTTAGCAAGATAGAGACTAAGAGTTTATT
This sequence comes from Cyprinodon variegatus, assembly GCF_000732505.1. Lineage (NCBI taxonomy): Eukaryota > Metazoa > Chordata > Actinopteri > Cyprinodontiformes > Cyprinodontidae > Cyprinodon > Cyprinodon variegatus. The sequence continues at coordinate 308,169 of NW_015150883.1, forward strand.
GTCCATCTGACATAATTCTATTTCTATTGCTTCTATTGCTTTAGATTCCTAACAGCTAGATGGTTGGTTAGCCATCAGTTCCTCATTGATCTGAAGACTGATGAACTAGAGTCACACTTCATTAAACTTCATCTCTTTAACTTGAAGTTTATTAAACTTGTACCTGAGCCAAGATTTTGTATCACAGACTTGTACAGTAGTAGCCATTCAACATTTCCCCACTTTCATTGGTTGGTCCTTGGCTGGTCCTTGGTTGGTCCTTGGCTAGTCCCCTAAATTCCTTTTTAAACATCAATCTTTGTAATAAAATATTCTGTCTGTCATGATTTGTGGAGATCAAAATCTAAAGAGAAGCGTCATCTCCTGGTCAGACCCTGTAATTCAGAGAAAAGGTGGAGTCAGAGCAAAAAAAAATGCACCCCCAGGAGAAGACCAGTGGCTGGAAGTGGATGGGGATCTTGCTGGGAGTCGCATGGAAGTTGGCTGCCATTCAGCTGGCGTTTGACTGGAAAGGCCATTTTGAATCGCTGCTCCTGTCAGATGTTATGACAATGACAAATCCTTGAATTCATATATATCCTAGATGGCTTTCTTAAATAAAATATTTCTATTTGAATAAATGTGTAAAAGCTTTATTGATTGCCCTATTGCTTTGAGATAACAGCAATATTAGATTTCTACCATGTAAAAACGTTGTTGGCTAATTACTATGTAATAGCTGAACAGGATTGCATCATATCCTTTGGCTGGGTCGACCTATCGATGCAACAGCGTCTCTTAGCCTGGGAATATAAACAGAAGCCTGTCACGAAAACTTCCAGAAAAAAAAGCCCTCTTCTTTCCTTGGATGTCTTTTAAACTTAGCCTTTTTTCTACCCTGTTGAACTTTTCCTTTGCCATCCTGCTGCCTCTGTCACAGAGTGAATGGCTTTAATTGAGGATGATTTCTCCTCAATAACCTGCTTCCTTTTGTCTCTTATTCCAATGAAGTCCCCTTGTAGCACATGTCTTTTTCCGTCGCACCTCCCTGTGTCTAACTCTGGCTTTTTAAAGTGCAGATCTCCCTCGGGGGCCCGTCCATGTCATTACTTCAGTCCCGGATTCAAAATGTCATTAAAGTCATTGCTTTAGTCAGAATTCATTTCAATTAGCCCATGTCTCGCTGGGACTCCCAATCCTGGTTTCATCTCTTTCTTTTTTGCTCTCCTCCTTTCTCTTTCACCACAAATGGTACGAAGGTGACATTGATGCTATCAGAACGACCTCCAATAAGAGCACAATCTACTAGGGGAGAGCACAAACATGCGATTCTTGAAACTTTTTGTCAATTTAAAACATCAGCTTTGGATTTGTCCATGCAGTAATCTACAAAATAACTGTTAATGAAGGGATGGTTCATGAGATAAAACTGGATGAAATGGATTTCGACTAAAACAACACCATTTTAGGTCTTTTTTTTTTTTTATAAATGGGAAACTTCAACCCAAAAGTTGCAGCATTAAATGTAAAGGAAATTACTATGGCTGCAATTGATTTTTTCAATTTAGTTTATTTATATAGCTCCAATTAACAGCATATGTCATCTCACTCACTTTACAGAGACAAATCCAACAGACCATACGGTCAGATTGGTTCAAAGTTTTCTATCTAATCAAGTTTTCTTTCTAATTCAGCTGATTGCTTTCCACTCATGCACTCGAAGGCAATCCCTCACACCAAGCATGCTTGTCGCAGCAGTGGAGAGGAAAACTCACATTAAACAGGAAGAAACCCAGCCGAACTAGGCGCAGTGTGAGCGGCCATCTGGGGTTCAATGAAACAGAAGCAGACATGAAAAAAGAGGCAGAGATACAAAAGGCAACACTAAACTCAACAGGCGGCCCCATCCAGGAAACACACAGCCAGGCAGGTCCGAACCAGCTCCAATGTCAGAGGATGAAGAGAGCACATCCAGCCAGTCACAGTCAGAGAAACAGGACTACACTGAATAACAGGCCGATCTCCAACATTCACAAACAAAGGTGTTGATGGCAGCAGATCACCCGACGCCCCTCTCCAGGATGGCGTAACATGACCAAACAGGAACAGACCAGAAGCTACTACGATGATGAAAAGCAGAGAGCATGAATTTGGAGATTGAACTAACAAATACTGCAGAATGGTAAAATAGAGATGGAATGATGAAAAGGGGTCCCTATGTCCTCCAGCGGTCTAAGCCCAAAGCAGCACAAATGCAGAAAATAGCTCAGGATAACTTAAGTATTTCGGATGAGTTATAACAAAAAAAGAGCCACAGTGGAGCCAAGGAGAAACTTCTATCCAGACTGAAATTCTCCCCATGCAGGATCAGGCTGTCTAATGATGGAGCTGCATCAGGGCAAACACAGCTGGACGTACTACGATAAATATGTGTCTTTCTAAATACAAACACCTGTAATAATAACACATTTATGTATATAGAAAATATAATAAAAGTACATTGGTCGCCATGGGAACAATATTTTTAAATAGAACGGCTTGTGCGACCTGTGTGAATGTTGATGAATCATTTTCTTGGCTCCATATATCTAGAGTCTATATATCTAGAGACATATCTTTGTAATCAGTGGGCCCCTTTTTTCTATATTGTAACCTTTACACAGTATAGATCACAAAAAAATTAAAATTAAGAAAAGTTTTTTAGCAGAGATGAGCCGGATGAGTAGTAAGAAAAGACAAAAGTTAGAGGAGGGAAGAACGATAGAGCAGGAGGCTGAGGAGGCGACAGAAATGTAAGCAGGTGATGAAGGTGAGATAATTTCTGAGTTAAATAGAGAGAAAAGGGAGACGAATGGAAAAGGAGATTCCAGAACCAGGAGATTCATCTGATCCTCCTGGTCCACCGGTGTGTTTTCATCCTCAGTGTGAATCCCAGTCAGAGATGTTGAAATGATGCCATAAATTCCCCTACCAGGGATGGCTTAAAATCAGGTATATTTCTTTATGTATTTTGTGTGACATAAAATTTTATCCTAAAGCTAAAATGTTTTTTCCTACCACAGATCTAGTCGTTGGACTCAGGGCGGCCGTTTTGGTTTCTTCTTGGGTTTTCTCTATAAACAGCCAAACAAACTGAGCTGTTCTCTATTAATGCTTCAGTTATTCCAAAGAAAAAAGAAGGACGTTAGGATTTCACTGAATAAATCGTTATCGGATGACTCATTTATTTAGAACAGTGTCTCTCATTTACATTTCTGCTTTTCATGTGTGCTTTTCATTTAAATTAGAATCTGTTAATGTTTTATTCATTATTTAATCATAACCTGAAACAGAATTTAAAATAATAAACGCAACCAGGGATAAATTGAATATATATCAGAAGTCATTTCTTGCCTTACATGTATTGAATGTATGAGAGGTTAGGGGCTGTTTATTGTTTCTGGAGAATAAAATGCTGTGATGGTCTAGAGACGGTAGACTCCTGGCTGCACTGGAGGTGGAGGAAAATAAATATTAAATGATCAGAAGACACACTGTGTGTGACCGTGGAGGGGTGAGGTTGCTTGAGGACCCAAATGCAAAGATGAGGGAGGCAGAGATGAGTTCTTGCTGATTTTATTAAAAACTGAGGCAGAAATCCAAAAATACAAAGAACCTAAAAACCAGAAAACATCAGGGAAAACTCACATGGGGAGCCAGAGACGAGGAAGCAACTAACAAGTAACCATCAATGAAGAACTGCAGAAGGAGAATGCATAGCAGCCATTTAAAATGGCCCTTCCCAGTCAAACGCCAGCCTACGCCCCTGCGAATCCCAGCAAAGTCCCCTCCAACTTCCAGCCACTGGCCTTCTACTGGGCGTGCATATTAAATCACTCTGACTCCACTGAATGACAGGGTCTGACCAGGAGATAACGCTCCTCTTTAGATCTTAATGTCCACAAATCATGACAGAAAGAATATTTTTGAACAAAATTGATGTTTAAAAAGGAATTGAAGGGGTGGCAAACCAAGGACCAGCCAAGGGTCCATCAAGGAAATTGGGGAAATGGGGGAATGGCTACTAGGCAAGACAAGGCAAGGCAAGGCAAGGCAAATTTATTTATATAGCACAATTCAGTACAAAGACAATGCAAAATGCTTTACATGATTAAAATATAGGAAAATAAAACAGAATCAAAGCAAGTAGGAAAAAATAAAAAAATAAATAAAATGGAGCCAGAAGACCTGAGTGGTCTGGAGGGTTGATGCACTGAAAGCAAGTCTGTGATGTATTTAGGTGCTTCAGAGATTTATAAACTAACAGAAATATTTTAAAGTCTATTCTCTGAGATACAGGGAGCCAGTGGAAGGACTTTAGAACTGGGGTGATGTGCTCTACTTTCTTAGTCTTAGTGAGGACACGGGCAGCAGCGTTCTGGATCAGCTGCAGCTGTCTGATCCACTTTTTAGGCAGACATGTGAAAACACCGTTGCAGTAATTAATTCAACTAAAATTAAACGCATGGATTAGTTTTTCCAGATCATGCTGAGACATTAGTCCTTTAATCCTGGAAATGTATGTACTGTATATACTACTGTATGTACAGGAGGCAGAACAAATATTAGGGTAATCAGCTGATAGTCACAGTCACAACAGAGAGTAACCAAAGACTGGCTTAAATATACATAAAATGGGAAATCAACAGAAGATCAACAAAGGGGAGAACCAATACACTGACTGATTATCATCTGTATAATGATTGATTATTGTTTTGTCTAAAGCTGAAATATCAGAGTAACAACAGAGATAACCATTCTACTTGTTGTTCACACTTTTCTCTTTATATTTGCCTATTTTTCAAGCTTTGATTATTATAAATTATTTATAGCATTCTTTCTATTCCTCTACTTAAAATTAAACACGTTTCCTATCAAAGAGTGATAGGTCTTCTCGCCATCTGTCTTGGATCTAATTTTTGCACATTTCAGTTTTACAGCACCTGTGAGGACCACATATAGTTATCTTTATTTATTTTTTACTACTGTATCCTTTATTGTTTATCATTTTACCTATTTTATGTGAACATAGTTAATTAGTTATATTTAATCATACCGACTTTTCTCAGATGTTTTTTTATTTCATATTTCTAATTGAGAGTTTTGAGCTGAAATATGGATATATATGAAATATGGAAGTATTTGTAAATTCAGTCCAGATGTTTTTAGAGGTAGACATCTGACCGTGTCTGTGCTTGGATCTCATCGGCGCCATTTGGTCGTGTCTGGATTTAAAAATCGATGCTCTTAGATGTTCTTCATCCTGTTTGCCTCTTTTTAAGTGATTCTATTGGTATTTATGAATTAGTAAAATAACTCATTAGAAGAAAAACATAAATATGTAACCTTATTAAAATCTGGATAGATAATTGGAAGGCATTCAAATCTGAAAAT
>NW_015150883.1:313935-315915 GCF_000732505.1 Cyprinodon variegatus
ATCCTGGTCCATGAACATCTGCCCCAGCGTCTCTTGTGTTTTTCAGCTTCTAATAGGTTTTATTCTGCGCTCCTTCTACATTTATATCCATTCATTTTCCAATCTTCTCTAAGCAGTTCATCTCACCCTTCTAAAGAAAAACCAGTCCCCAGCATGCTGCTGCCACCGCCATGTTTTACTCAGAGGATGGTGTGGTGGTGACTGTATCCCCTTCTCTCCATCGTCCATCAGATTTACAGATCAAGTGTATTTGTGACAGATGAAGGAGCAAAATGCTTCAATCCAGAGGAGACACTCCGGAAGACAGAAATGGGGGGATTAAAGCAGATCAAAATAAGAAGCGATGCAGAGACGGGTGGAATGAGGACTGCTGCATGGCAACTTTTGTGGTGGTTGAAAGGAGGAAGTGCATGTGACTGTAGATGAAAGAAAATAAGGAGGTTCACCCAAAACATTTATGCTTACAGCACGGATAAAAATACATAACTTTACAGAAAAAGCCTCTAAATTCCCATAAAGGAAGAGTTGTTTAACTTTGAACAAAGACGTTTCCTGATGTTGAAAAGTTGAATACTGGAGAAAAAAATTCAAAAATGAACCAGAAAAGAAATATGAATTAGAAGCTGAGATTTCCTGCAAAAAAAAATCTTATTATTTTTCTTTTAGAAACTTTAAAGATTGTGTCAGTGGCTACATGAGCCATTTATGAGAACAACTTCCCCCAGAGGCAGACTGGCCATGAACGCATCTGTTCCTTTTCCTGGTAGATAAGCACTGCAGTCAGTAACCATGGAGGCTAACTGTCGTTAGTTGAAGTTTTCCTGCTGCAGGTAAAGAAATACCAGTAAGTGAAATATCTCAAAGCACATTTAATAACTATGCATAGAGGAATTCTGCTATTTATTGTTTGGATAACCTGGTTTATAATCCCAGAGAAAGTCTAATAAATCTAACTGGACTCTCCACCATGGATCTGGATCTGATTAGGATGCATCGCTGCGCCTCAAACGTCTCAGCCTTGAATTTACTGTGGCAGTGATCTAAAGTTAAATACTTTAGTGACATCTTTTGTGAGTAAACAAGGTCATTTTTCTTAAAGCGCAAAAAAAATCATCTTTTTTCCCACAGCTGTACAGCAGAATGAGATTAGGCATCAGTGAGGGACGATTTTATTTTAGATGTAATGAGGTGCTGAATTGTCCTTAAAGTTAATAATTGTTGTTTGTTCATTAATAAATCTAATGAAAATGTGTCTGGGTGGTAAGTGCTGTAGAAAGGCTCTCTGTTTAGTTTTCCTTCACCCTTTAAAGCAAATAAATCTTATCTTTCTCAAATGGTCTTTCAGTCAAAGCTTTGAATTTATTAGAAGGGATTAGATGGGCTGCTTGGTGTTAGTCAAACACTAAACATTAACATGAACTCCTGAGATGATGCAGAACAGCAGATAGGAGGTTCATAGAGAGCTGACTTCAGCAGAGGTGTCTAATGTTAGGCTGGGTATGAACACAGGACAGTCCAGGTTATTTTACAGAGAGCTGATTGGATGACACATAAAAAACTGTTTTCTGATAGATTATGAAATTAACAAATTTATTACATTTATTAAAAGCACTCCCCTCTCTGTTGTGCCACTTATAGATCACTAAAATCAGATTCTTCCTGATTAAAATCACACTGCTAGTCAAAACTGTGATAACAGATTTTCTAAATTGTACTTTTGTTGCAGAAACTGAATTTCAGAGAACAAGAAAACTATTTTCTCATTTTAACTGGCTGTTAAAGATTTATCAGCTTGACTGAATATATATTCATGATATCTGAAATACATTTCATCATTGTCAACATAATGCAAATGCTGATCAGTAACAACATGAATATGGAGATGTTAAATTCATTTCTAGACATCCAGAATGTTTATTCTAGATGTGAGGAATGTCATTTTGTTTTAAAATCCATCCATCCATCCATCATCCATCCATC
>NW_015150883.1:316050-317633 GCF_000732505.1 Cyprinodon variegatus
CATCCATCCATCCATCCATCCATCCATCCATCCATCCATCCATCCATCCATCCATCCATCCATCACTTTTAAGTTCCAGGTTTGTGTTAGCTAAGAAGTTATTTGACTTGTTTTGTTTCTTTCAATCACTCACAGCAAAAACAGCCAAATCAAAAAACCAAACATTGTAAAAAAAAATAGCAGCATACCTGAAAGAATTCTGAAAAAGAACAATTTTGTTGATTACTCTGGCATTTAGCGAATACAATTTAATCAAGCAATCCTAACCAACCTAAATGAGGAAAAGTAAATTCTCTCATCAAAGAGCAAAGTAACCAAATTTCCATTTATTTAACAGTGTCTATAGTTACAGCATCTGTTCCAGCTCTCTTACTAGTTTTTAAAGAAAAACAAATAACATTCATTTATATTTAGCTTTGACCTTTTTCATGTTTTATGTAGCAATGCTTACAGTAAACAGACGTGTAAACTGATCTCATTTACACCCTCAGAAACAGAAAGGAAAAGTTACCTCTGTGGCTCTGCATATGTTCACCATAAATAGTCCTCTGGATGCTCTCTGGGGTGTTACTGTATTTTTAGCTCTGCAGGTTCAGCACTCAGTATATGCTCCTTAATGACCCCTTCATTAACAGCCAGCAACGTTTCTTAATTGCTGTTGGTTCCCATACGATTGCTGCAGCAGATGGGAATGAAGCAATTATCAATGAGTTTATTTATTTACAGGTCTAAAAGGCTAATATTATTGTTTAATGGTTTATCATGTTGGCAGCTCTGTAGGTGTAATATAAACACCAGACCGTTTCAGTCCAGAGATCTAAAGGTTTTACCTTCCATTACAGATTATATGGTTTTAAATATCCTTTAAATACCATTAAAAAACTTTCAATATCCCTTTTTAAATATTACTGAATACAAAAACATCAAAGATGTTTTTAATGGATATTAATTTCCATAAAATAATTTTTTTTTTGTATTTATTTACTGATTATAAAGAGCAGAAGTGACTTTAAAGTATAAAACAGCAGGTTACTCCCCTTCACACTAATCATTGAGGAAGCATCTTATAATAGGGATTAAATTTATGTTCCTTATATAGAAAACTTTGATCCAGCCTGACTGGCTGATCTGGTTGATTTGTCTCTGTAAAGAGCCTTGAGATGATATGATGAATTGGGGCTATAGAAATAAACTGAACTGAATTGAGTTAGAAGAATTATTGTTTCTAACTGTAAATATTGTCTCTGTTTACTTTCCACTGAGGATTTTGAACAGGAGAGGCTAATCACTGCACCCAGTCATCTGACTGACCAGTCAAGGTTCTCTTCATAACAGTTCTTTATTTTGAAAATCTTTTATTTTGAAAAATGTCTGCTACAACCTCAGTTTGACTTCTTTTCATCAAAGAAGCTTCACACAAGTTGGCAATTCAGTCAGCTCTATAGAAGTCATTAAAGGAGAATTCTGGTTATATTCAAATTTTAACTTCTGAAAGTACTTTAAATGTGAAATTATTACATTACGTTCAATAAATGATAAGTGTTTTTAATGAAGAGTAATTTTCATATGAATGTGCTTTACTG
>NW_015150883.1:318161-321922 GCF_000732505.1 Cyprinodon variegatus
CGATGTATTCTAACATCCAACTACCATGCACGAGGACATTGTCAGTCTAACTATAGACAGACTAACTGCTTTGTTAACTTACCCTTCTCAGTAGCAGGACTGTTTAAACTAATTCAGAGTTTTTCCTGCTTTTTAGCTGAAATCTGAACAAAGAAGTCTTGGAAACTATGCAACCTTTTCTGGAAGAACCTGTTTAGGTTGGAGCTACAATATTCTGAAGAGATCTCCTTAGGGAGATTAGAGTGAGATTAAATTTGTATCTTTTCTAGAGGAATAAGTCTCCTTTATAAAGTCAGATTAGAATATTTTCAGCACTAAATCAGATCAATGTGCATCATTTTCATGTTATTATAACATATAAGTATAAATATTTGCAGTGTGAAGATGGCCTGATACACAATAAATGTTTTGAGGGTCCCATTTTAATTGCTGCCTGTAATGTTGCACATAGAGAATTATGAGCAGAATGGAAAAAAATATATCAAACATTAAATCACATTTCTGGTTTTTACAATTTTTCTTTAATTTTTTTCTCTCACATTTAGTGTCCAAATTAAAACTAAACATTTTATCCATATTTATTTGTTAAATGTATTTTTTCAGTTTAAGTTATCAATTCATGAATTAATATGAAGATGAATGGTTGTACTGACCTAATACAATTAATTAATAAGTGGCCATTTAAAAAAACACAGATTTCTAAAACATCTATTAAAATCTGCTCAACTTAAAAAAATAGTACATCATTTAACTTTTGTGTCAGCTGTATATAGATATTAAGTGGTCAGTTTATTTCACATTATTATACTAGAAATATTTAGAGAACATAAGAAAACAGGAGCTACATTATTATTATTATTATTATTATTATTATTATTATTATTATTATTATTATTATTGTTAGGCTTATGAATAAAAAAGATGAAGAAAATTTGTGAAACTCAATATTTCCATTGAACAGAGATGTAAAACGATCTTTAATAGTCAGAGTCTGACAACCTGTGAGAATATTTGTAGCTTTGTTTAAATGAAGTGGATTAACTTTAGCTCTCTCTTTTTAGTGTAATCCAGCATTTAGTGTTGGGAGTTAAACTGCTAGAAGTGCCTTTGAACAGGTCATAAAAATGACTTATTTAGGTAAGAACTGAAGGAGTTTATCCAGAGTTTATATTTACTAACAGAACCACAGAAAGTTTATTCTTGGATCAATTAAACAGTTGAAATAACTCAGACCAACAATAAATCGAGTTCAGCTCCTTTCCTTCCTTGCCATGGTAAATCATGTTCTGTTTTCCATTGATGAGGGCCTCTTTATTAAAATGCAGAGTCAAGAGACCCAATGATCATCACCTGTTATGCAGTTACAGTAACATGTTTTCTTTGGTGTAACCATCGATTCATATCCATATATAGAAGGAGGACAGTCAAAATTTCAGTAGTGTTGCATAATTTATTCTCAGTGTGAAACTTATGATTAATGCTTTGTGCCTGACCACCACATCTTCATGTAAGAATTGCTCATTCATCTTCTGGGACAGCTTTTATTCCGCTTTATTCTTCAACCTCTTAATTTCAGCACATCCCTGTTCTGTTTTTTCTTTGGCATTTTGCTTCAGTGCATCTTCATCCACTCCTGACTGTTGTGTCCACTCCATAAATGAATCAAGTGTAAACTAAACTCCTGACACCCCTCCAGGATTGTTTGATATGAATTTGATTTTTTATGTATTTAGATGTATTCAGAGTTATGAAGTATTACTACAGAACTCCTATTGAGAAATATTTCTAGCTCTTTACCCATTATGAATAACTTAATTCAGTAGAAAAAAAAGCTTTTTTAAATAAAATTGAACCAGACAGACAAACACATGTTGTTTATGTTGAAGTGAGGCTCTGTTCTGTAGTCAAACTTCAATAGTTTGAAGGAGTCATAACCAGATTTCACCTAAACGATCGTCAAGACTAACTTTAGCATGCTGATAGCGCGGTGGGCTAAAGTTAACATGGTTGTCACTACCCGGTCCGTCTCTGAAGCACGATCTGTCCTGCACATTCACAAACAAAATAACTTCTGGATAGGTAATACTTTGAATATTTTTGTATTTGTGTAAATATTGCGTATTGTAAAAACAAAAAAAAGCAATACACTTAAATAGCCTTTCCAACTTTACTGTGGCTGCTCTGGGCATATCCGCTGATGATGTCATGCAACACAATGATGAGAATGTAAAAAGTATCCATTTCTTCCAGAAAAGTCTTCAATATTTTCTATATAAAGTAGTTTAGTATTCTTTAATGTTTTATGTATATAAATAAGTATTTTCAGTGCCGTTATTACGTAGTTTTTCCGCGATCCGGATCTTATTATTCTGTTTGCGCATGCGGAGGGTGGATCGTGCTTCTGGGATGGATTGGGTAGTGACAATGGTGAAAGCAAGGCAGACTAATGTTATCATGTTGATAGCAAGGAAGGCTAATATTAGCATGATGCTAGCAAGAAGGTTTAATGTTTGCATGTTAATAGCTAGTCAGGCTAATGTTAGCATGATGGTGGTGAGGCAGGCAAATGTTAGTAGAGCGATAGCAAGGCAATATAATGTGAGCATGGTGATAGCAAAACAAGCTAATGCTAGCATGGTGATTGCAAAAAACAATATGAGCATGGTTATTGCAAAGCAGGCCAATGTTAGCATGGTGATAGCAAGGCAATATATTGTTAGCATGTTGATCTCAAGGCAAGCTAATGTTAGCATGCTGATAGCAATGGAAGGTAATATTAGCCTACTGATAGCAAGGCAGGCTATTATTAGCATCCTGATTTGATTGATGTTATTCAGGTTGAAGGATGTGGAGAGGGCATCATCATGGGCTTTTCTTTTTCGGCCAAAGATTCCACAGCAACAAGCAACCAGGCCATTTTCATACTTGAGATTTACCTGCTGAAGCTAATTGCAGCCAAACACCAAGGCTGTGTCTGAATGTCTGTCCTCATCACTATATAGGGCAATGTATAGTGGTTACGCCATTTCAAATTAGTGTCTGAACGTCTAGGATGAAAAAGCAATGGACTCAAAATTTCCCACATTGCACCTTAAAAAGTAGTGACCATTCATGGTCACTAGACAAGTGAATACATCCTAGAATGCTTTGTGTGGGGAGATCTCATCACAAAGTATTATGGGATTTGCTGTCACAGCGGCCTGCTGTCGCCATAGGCTGCCGCTACCGAACAGAGACGACAAATAACAAAGATTGCACAGTCAACTTCAGTGAGTTCACTTCAAGTGAGTTCACTATAAAGTCCACTATATAGTCCCTGCTCTACATTGTGATTGAGGGGTTAGGGAGGATGTTAGTTCCCTGATTCCCTAAGTGATTTCTCTGTAATGACACCTTGATGTTATTTTATATTTCCCGATCCTTTCAGATGATTTGGTATTCAGGTTTAATTACAATAAACAGTTTAAACATAAAATGCTATAAGTAGTATAGGTTTAATAAATAAACACAATATATATTTATTATATATATTTATTATATATATATCTATATATATATAGATATATATAGTACATCAGAAAGATGGCCCCCAAAGACAAATGGCTTGGTGAGTACCTCAGGCAGGAGAAAACCGAAAGTGAGGACAAGAAAGAGGAAGGAGAACCATCAGGGAGGGACAAGCCGCTGCACGGCGTATACCACAGACAAATAGAAGAAGTGGCTGATATCAAAAAATCCTACCAGTGGCTGGAAAAGGCTGG
>NW_015150883.1:322528-324679 GCF_000732505.1 Cyprinodon variegatus
TAAAGCATAGAGCAGGGGCAGCCAGTGGTAATTGGAGCACTGGGGGCTGTGACCCCCAAACTGGGAGAGTGGCTACAGCAGATTCCAGGTAAAACATCAGAGGTCTCTGTCCAGAAGAGCGCAGTCCTAGGAACAGCTAAGATACTGCGCAGAACCCTCAAAGTCCCAGGCCTCTGGTAGAGGACCCGAGCTTGAGGATGACACATACCACCCCACGAGGGGTGAGAAAACAGTTTTTATATATATATATATATATATATTTATTTATTTATTTTTTTATCAATATATATTTTTCTTATGTCATTCTTTGAAACACAAACACAACATTTGCAACAACTGCTTTTTGCAATTTCACATATATTTATTTAATCTATTCTTATGATTATGTGACCAAAAGAACACATTATTTTTATTTAGGAAAAAGAAAAAAAAAAAGATAAGGGTTGAAACATTCAATTTATGAACAAAGGAATTAACCATTTGCACTAAAATACCTGATTAGTTGGACCTGATGAGCCGGCCAAACAGAAACAAAGTTGACAGCACGGCCCACCCTGTTCAAGACCATCCAAAAATAGTTGTGTGTCACATGCGTGTTGCATCAGGACTAGAGGGGTGCCACCATAGATCAGAATGAGCTTTGGCCAAGTGTCAGAATTGAATAAGTTGTGGTGAGAATGCGTATCAAGACTAAGCTTAGGGGAGAAAAACAAAAGTACCTAAACCCATTTCAAGAAAAGATGACAAATGAAAGAGAGCAAAAAAATTATAAATGCAGGAGAGCAGACTGGTGCGTGGATAAGTTGAACATCTAGTTTGTTAAAAAGGGAAATCCAGGTATGGAAGCAGAGAGGAGATGGACAGAGCGTGAGCCTTAAGACCAGGGCTATTTATAGGCGGGATGAGCAGGTTGCACTGTAATCAACAAACAAAAATAACAAAATATTTGTACAAAAATACTGCTAAATAAAAACAACCCAAATTTCACCTAAAAAGAAAATAATATTCACCATAAAAACAACAACAAAAAAAAAACTATCAAACCAACAATCTCGAAGATTAGAAGGAAGTAGTACCTTTTTATTGACATCTCTTCCTCCTACATTTTGGATCACATTGCTAATGGGTTCCACACACAGTTAATGAGAAATGACAGCGACAGATGGCTAGCATTGCCAGTGGGGTGAAACCACACACATGCAGTGGTGATGGTAGCAGCTGTGGACCATGTTCTGTGGTCCCATGTCTTCAAGATATTTGACTGGTTATGAACTTTGAAGAATTCAGACACTTTCTAGTAGTTCATGGCAAAAAAAGGCCCCATGGGTGAAGGCTCTGAAGATTTCACTGAACACAACTGAAAAATCATACAATATAGGACGTTTGGACCCTAAACAATGGTTTCATCCATGTTGAAAGCCTGTAGCTGTCAGGGTTGGGTTGAGATTTTGAGGAACCAAATGAAGAGGTAAGGACATGCGGGTGACTTTTTGTAGATTTAATCATATAACTGAGGAAAAAATAAATAAATAACTAAAAGTACAAAATACTAGGAACCAAAAACCAGACTACTTCACGGGAAACTTCACGTGGGGAGCCAGGAAAAGACGAAGAACCAGCATTGAGGAACAGCACAGGGAGAGTGTATGTGGGAAACTGAACAAAGACGGGGCTAATGAGCTGATTGGGAGCAGGTGTGAACAGAGGATTCTAGAAAGGGGCTAGGGAAAAGAAGACCAACACAAGGGGCAACAGAGGGCAATCGAGAAATAATTAAGAACTCAAATACATCCAGAAAACACCACATAATAGGAATTTAAACAATAAAACTAGAAAACAACAACAACAAAAAGATGGATCATAGTGAAACTGAAAACTCAAATGACAACTACAACAGAACAAAGACCGTGACAGTAACTCTTCTCTGACTGGTCAGTTACTAAGCCTAACCCTTTCTGATTGGTTGCAGTGCCAGATGAAATCCACAAAATGTTTGATCTTGGAAAAATGATTAATTCCATTTTGTGCAGACAGAAATATGTTTGGACCTTACTGCTGTAGGAAAATGCATGTGTTTCAGCCCACCTTTCTGCTCTAATCTATAGCTGCATGAAAGTCCTTTAATAGAAAAAAAGAACAGGAAAAAATCCC
>NW_015150883.1:327060-328317 GCF_000732505.1 Cyprinodon variegatus
ATCCAACGGACATGGTTTCTCATTTTCAAGGCATTTACCTTCCCATCCAGGAAGCTTGTTCAATTCAAAATGTCAGAAATAGCATTGAGTTCGAGGCTTTATAGAATTGACCAAAAACAAAGCCTTGTTTTGGCTTAGAAAACATGCAAATTAGGAATGGGGTTGTTTGAGTTCTTTGTTAGCTTGCAATACCCGATACCTGTCTATGTCTCTGAAAGGGGAAGCTAACCTGTTTCAGGAAGACGACAGACGTAAACCTGCTAAAGAAGGAAACCAACCTTGGCAGGAAAGTTTTCGGTATGTTTCAGTATTGTGAGAATGTATTTCATTTCAGCTCCATGATACTGTATTCAGTTTAAAAATTTTGTTTTTATTTCGCACATTGGGTCCATGAAAAAATATTTAATCGACACAGATTCACTGACCTACTTGTAAGATATGGTTAAACTTCTGAAATGACACTTTGGGATGAAGCTGTGTTATGTAACATCATTTGAAATGTTAAATGACACCCAGCATGCTCTAAAATGCTTAAACCCAAAACGCCTTTAAATAATTTAAGTTGATGTTCCACATAAACCTGGGAATCTGTTTGATTAGCTGCTTTCTAAAGAGCCCAGATGCATGACACAGGAATAGAAATTAAATAAAACTGACATGACATTATTAAAACATAATGTTCAAAGCAATGAAATTGAAAACATAAAATACAGTTTAAATATATTTTAAACAACAATGTCAATACATTTATTAAAAGGCTCATCTGTCATGACCTTGGCACTGATGACTGGATTATTTGTTCATTCCTTCCACCTGCTTAGATCCGCCCTTTTTTCATCTGCCCTCATCCGATCCAACTATTCCAAATCCTATTTATTCTGCCTGTTTCGAGCTATCGGTGCCAGATTATTCTTGAGCCGAACGTGAAGGTTATCTAGCTTAACCTGTTGTGTTTTGACTGCCAGATCCTGACCTGTCTCTGGATTCCGGAGTTTTGACTTGCCCCTGTTCCGGTCTGTTTCTGTCTGTTCCTGTGCTCGGACTGCTGTTTGGACTCTGCCTGTTTAACGACCTTGGATCTGTCTCCTCACCAGTGGCGGCCGGCCCATAGGGGGCGCTGGGGCACCGCCCTCCCTGATAAGAAGAGAGAAACGTAAAATATATTTTTAGAAATTAACTCATAAATGTCAGTTTTACTCTCTAGCGTGTGTACCTATAAGCAAAACAAATTATATAAACTACATTTCCCTCTCTACT
>NW_015150883.1:330708-331922 GCF_000732505.1 Cyprinodon variegatus
TTCATTATTTTAAAGAATTATGAATTCAAAGATTATTCTATATGGAAATCACCAGGTTTTGTTTCCAAAATGATAGCTCTTGATGGATATCTAAAAGGTTTATTTGGGGAAGAAAAGGTAAGAGGACACCATTAAAAAGCCTTTTAATTATGATTCTGCAGCAACAACCATGAAACCTCTGAGAATGAGCTGCATTGGCTTTGAAATGAGTCCCACAACGGAGGGCAGCCCAGTGGGTACCCAGGGTTAACTCAGCAATTGACCTAACATACAATTTGTGGCATATTGGAAATGTTACCATGAGGTGTGGAAAGTATGTTTTTGGGTCATTCAAACAAGCATGTGATCTAATTACAGTAAAATGAGGAGTTGGAAGCCAATTATTACTGAGACCATTATTTTATCTGTTTGGACTTAAAGAAACAACTAAAGAGAAATAGCTGAAAAATTCATCATGACAATGTCTGTGGGCAATTTTCCTCCATTTCAGGTCTTTTTATTTGTATTGAGTCTCACAGAGGACGTCTTCTATCCCGCTGATGCAAATCTCACTTTGGCGCTCCAGTCTTATATAACACCCTAGTTTGTCTTTTCATCCAGGGCTTTTTTCTGAAATAACGGCTATCCCAGACTGCTTACCTGAGGCGACTCTTGAATTGTCACATTTCTAAATGTCCTCTTTGAAAATCAAACTCTTTCTGTGGGAAGATTACCCATGTTTCACTGCCCTCTCAGTTCCGTTTTGTCAGAATGTCTCCTCTTTACTCTGTGGTACCTTCTTCTGTAATCCCTCAGAATTGTATGATCTCACTGATCCTTCTCTCTGCTTTTCCCTCCTGCTTTTCTTTCCTGTTGTTAAGAAGATGCAACGTTCATTTACCTTTATAGTCATAGGGAAGTCATATTTAAATGTCAAATCATTCTGGTCTAAACATGTATCTAAATGTACCCTTCATCAGACGACATTGTCCCACAATTTAGAACATTTCTATAAAAAAAAATCCTGTCTTAAAATCTGTGGGGGGTTTTTTCTCATTATCTTCTGCAGGCCAGTTAGTTATACGTCAGTCTGAACACCTAAATTCGGCCAATCATATATCCACGGTCATCTGTCATCGAATGGTTTTCGGTCATAGCATCTTGATTCATATGTTGCAGCTAATATACCTAACTGTTTAAATAAATCAGAATCATTTCCTTTCCCATTGAGTTCC
>NW_015150883.1:332638-336795 GCF_000732505.1 Cyprinodon variegatus
TCTTATATCTACAGAACTGATTTAAAATCAGAGTTAGAATGTTGATTATATAATATATCTAAGGTACGCATTCATAGCGTTTTTACAGCCTATTTTAATTTTTTATTTTCATACAGTTTTAAAACATTTTTTCCTCACACAGTGAAATTTCACATGAAATAAAGGCTTTAATTGATATATTACATTTTTGTTCAAATCTACTTTGTAAATTTATTTTTTTACTATTTTTGTATATGAAAAAGTTTATAATATGACACATTTTTATAAGCCAGTTTTTTTAAAGAATTTTGAATGTAATTTTGCAATTTCGGATGCTATTCATGTTGATACAATCGTAAGGATCCATTAGTTTTTACACAAATTAAACCAAACTCCATTACAGTATATTCTTTTATGATTTGATTTACTTTATATTAGACCAAATACCTGATGTTTCATTAGTGACCACACTATTGTTTTGTTATGTCTGCATGAGACTATTTTATTTCTATGAGGATAAAAAAAGTCAAATGATAAACACATGCATATAAGACACACATATTGTATGAAATATCTAAAAATGACATTAGTGCTTGGGTTTCAGATTGCACCTCACTGTAAAGGTAGTGGATTGCTTCAGTCTACAACATGTTGAATGTTCTACCTAAAAAACTGTTTAAGAAAGACTTTGCTTTGTTTTGAACAACAACTTAAACCATGACAAGGTTTGTAGAGCAAAACAACTATTATATTACATGGAATAGAGTTGGTACATTAAATCTTTAAAAGTGATTGACATATTGCTAATCGAAGATTGTTTTTTTTAACAGTGTAACACTGAGATATAGTGCCTTCATTTCATCTGGTTCTGTAAACACGGCTGGATTTAGTTTCTAGGCCATTCGTGTGTTTTTTAATGTGCATCATAGGTTAAAAAGATGAGATGATGCAGTCTATAGAACATGAACATGGAATGACTGTGTGTGTGGACTTCATTTGTAATTCAAAACACTTTTAGTCAATTTTAACAAACATTTCTTCACTTTCCTTGATCTTGTTCAGTGTTTGCACTCAAAAACATGGTATTGTTAATTTACAGGAGTATCGACCACTAGAGGGAGTAGTTTCCAATTTTAGATTACCTTTAGCCTAGCTAAAGAGGCTAATCAGCACATGGTTAGCTACTACTTTCGTGAATTAGTGCACAGCCTTCCTTTTTTTTCCTGTAATGTCAAACACTGGTTTTCAGACTTTTGAACACATTTTCTTCAAAATGAAGACACCTAGCTTCTCACCATGCATTGCAAACATGAGAGCGATGAAGGCAGTGGTCCTGCTGAAAGAAAATGAACCGTGGCTTAAATCAGGCTTAATCTACTGTAAACTAACTAAAACAAAAAACTACACAACAATTACTAATATAAAAATGTAGTAAAATTAATGTTTTTTATTAGTCTGCAAACTTTTTGTATTGTTATTACTTTAGCATCATCTGGGATTTACTAGATTATCCCAGTTCTCCTCACGCAAGTACTTAAAGGTATAGAGGACAACCTTTTATTTTACGGGTGGATCATCTAAATAAGTCGTCCTCCTTACTGTCAATCATTCTGCTAATATGTTTACGTAAGGCCGTCCTACGCCCTTGTCCCGTTAGATTTCCGTTATATTTTTCTATGCATGCACACTTTCAGGCGTCTATCTGGGGTGAGCTATGGTTTCAGACAGTCATTGAAGCTCACCTTTCTCACCACGGTTCTTTGAATATGGCCGAGGATCGTAAGCGAACAAGTGTCAACAAAGTGTATGAGAAGAACAGAAAGGCCTTAAAAGAGGCACATATATCCCAGAATGCTTTGCATGCATTATGCAAAGCATTATGGGATTTACTGTCGCCATGTGCTGTCGATACTGGACAACGGTGACTAATGACAAATATGGCACATGCACCGCACATAGAACCAACGGGGAGGTGATCATCTGTCTGAACGGTAAGCTGAGTGAGTTGACTATGAAGTCCCTGCTCTATATAGTGATTTAGGGATTTAGGGGTTAGGGCGGACGTTCGGACATGGTAAGCTTATATGAGCTATCAGAACAGCAACTTTTAAACAGAATGTGCACGAGGGGAAATGGGCTTGTGCATGCTCTCGCACGGGCATTATTTTTGAAACTGTCTTTTCCAAAGTTCGAGAAAATTCTCTACAATACTTAATAATTTTGATGGATCACCACAACAATTCACAGCATTCACTCCTACATACATGATGTGTCCTTACTTGAAAGGTTTTAAAGAAAGTCATTTCCTTTTGTTTACTATTTGGGTAAATGTTCTTAAATAACCGCATAGAGCTCATATTAGGAACATCTTCCGTTCCAGACTTGATATCCCCCATCCCACTTAAGGCTAATGGCTTTAGAAAGGCTCCTACTCTGAGAGATACTTTTAAGCAGTGGAGTAAAAATGTAGTGAGTGGGTCATACAGGGGGAAGGCAATGAGTTTCTCACTTCCCAACCTTTTACCCTGTTTCATGGTTAGCATTAGAGACATAGTATTTGGAAGGGTACTTTAAATTCAATGTTGTCATCAGTTTGACCAGTGCCTTAATAAAAACATATTACAGTTTTGTTTTTGTTTTTATCAATGGTGGACCAAAACAAAATTTGCATCTCTCCTTCACACAAATGGTGTAAAGGAGAGATGCTACTAAAGGTTGGTGGAAACCACCCCTCCTGGACTGGAGTTTGACGCCACTGGTTTATTCTATTGAATTCTATGGAGTTAATGCCCTCTAGGGGGCGATGGCAGCTCAGGAAGGTGGGGCTTCTTCCTACAGTTGCCCATTCTGAGTCCCCGCCAGAGATTGGGGATCTGGAGTCAACAAGTCATTCCTATTCCTATTTGTTCTGCCCAGCCACTGAAGCAGGCGAGTCCATTCTGCTTAGGTTAAGTCCTGTTGCTGATTGGACTCACCTGCTTCAATGGCTGGGCAGAACAAATACATGACATAGAGATAACTTGTTGACTGCAGATCCACCATCTTTGGCCCCCGCTCCGTTTGGCTCTATCATTGGGTTCACTGACCTTGGCCAGCAGCTGATTTGTGTCAGTCTGCCCCAAAGCAGCAGTGGCTACAGTGTAGTTTAGAGATTCTCAGCTAGGGACACTAGAACCCCTAGTGGTCTGCCAATGCATTGCAGGGTGTGTGTGAACACCTCTGATATTTTAATCCAACAAGAAGAAATACAATTAAATAGGGATGGGTTTTGCTCTGTAGGGGTTTCAGTACTTATTCAATTTCTAGGCAAAACATCTATGTTACTTTTTTATTATAATTGAAAATAATGAAATGTCTAAGCATTATGTTCAAGTTAAGAAAATTTAATATGTTAGATTTTATAATTTTATTTTCTATTTTTGTAAAATAATAGCCCTGTAGGGGGGCTAAAATGAGTACTCCTGGGTCAAATAAAACATTTGACCCAGGGGTAACCCTCTCCTTTGATCTGGGCTTGGGACCAGCACCAGGAGCACCCAGAGCTGTGGACCCTGGAGGCAGTATTATTATGTTTTTTTATTATTATTATTCTTTTTTTTTATTAATACAGCTAACTTGAAGGGTACAATGATTATATGATCTAGTAGAGATCCAGCTGAGTCCTCCACATGGTGTCCAAGTACTGCAATGACTTGGACTTGGTGGCTACTATGGTTGAAACTGACCTGCATGCAGCCTGTAGTACAGAAAGGCCAGGTGCAGAGCTCTGAGTATATTTCCAAGGGTTTCATTTGTTTATTACTGGAAAGGAAGTCTAATCTTTAGCTTTACCTCGCTTGTTTTCTGTTGGAACACAAAAATTGTTTATTTGTGTTTAAATCCTAGGTGTGTGTAAAAATGAATTTCTGCTTTAACTGACATTTCTTTTTTGCCATGCTGCCATGCCTTTATGCAACATCGTTTAAGGCATAGGCGTAACTTCCTTAAGGACTGGTGTGGACATGTCCCCACCAATCTTGACCGGTAGGGGGACAGTCCCCACCAATATTTTGTACACGTATTTTGCTTTCGGTGCTGTGTACCTATATCTGATTAAAACCCCATACATGTGGACTTGTGGAAATATTAAGACCTAATTTTAGTCAGGAGAGGCTTAAAGTAGTAAAATAATAGAGAAT
>NW_015150883.1:343220-344488 GCF_000732505.1 Cyprinodon variegatus
AGAGGATCTGTTTCACAGAAAGCTCTGTTTATCTGGACATTTTAATTCAAATAAGTTATTTTATTTTGGTTCATGATTCCCCCAACTTTTTCATCCTTTGCCAGCGTAACACGGGGTTGGAACCCAGATTGTGACATAGGATGTGGCCCTAAAGCCAACTGGTAGACCTCTAAAAGAACATCAAGTGGTTACGGTCGTCCAATTGAAAGTACATACTGTAAGTAGGTCTGGATTAAAAATGAAACAGAAATAGCATGCAAAATACATTTCATTTATACATTTCACAATTAAAAATAGACTTTATTATTCTAATTTAAAACCCAACAAGGCACAGAAACCCATGACAACACATTAAACTGACTTTTGAAAAACACTGCAAACCAAATTAGTAGCAAAACACATTAATGACACAAAATAATGTTAAACCAAAGAAAACAAATCTGACATTGCACCAACCCAGTCCTATAGAGCTGTTCCCAATCAGCTAATTCATTGAATATAAACTGTCATTCTGGCTCTGTAGTGCTTGTGCCACAACCCCAGCCCTAGAAAAAACGATTAGCCAATTAGAAGCCATTTAAAAAAAAATACACCTTGATGAGGGCATAATGTGAAACAGCAGCCGTCTGTAATACCTAAATGGCAATGAAGCGTCTGCCAACAACAATAAAGCCATATAAGGTAAAATTAAACTGGTAGCATTATCAGCCACATTAATTGGTACATTCAGACACTCGATTAGAAATCACGTCAGAAAAACTATTAGCAACAATAAAAAAAGTGACCTGGCATTTTACACAGAATCAGCCACAGGTGACATCAAAAATCCCTTTTTGCTAACAGCAGCACAAATTTCCAGAATCCAATTCCACACAATTCACGCCACGATGGACCTGAATCTCGTAGCTTGCAGGTTACACCCGGTGTCCCTATACACCAATGAGCCTGAAAATGCTGTAAAACAGAAGTGAAGGTAAGGAAACGGGGCATTGATGCATTCAAGGGCCTGCAACAGGTGGGAATTTACAGCTATTTTATGTTACCTAATTACACCAGTGCTACTAGATTTTAACATAATGCTTACAGTGTTTTTTATTGAGATGACCACATTCTTCTCATAAATATGAAAACAGCATTCTAGAAATTTATTATGCTTCAAAATCTAATCAGACACGTAGCTTTCTTGGTTTCTTTTCTTGACCTGAAGGGTCTTCAGCTGCAGTGTACCACGTCTTCTGTTCATGTTTCCTGCTTTTGAGCCTGTTATC
>NW_015150883.1:346986-348732 GCF_000732505.1 Cyprinodon variegatus
AAATCTTTTAAACCTCAGGAAAATCTGTCTGAATATCTTACTGCATCAACAGTTTGCTCCTGTTACTATTGATACCAGAAGTTGGTTCCAGTATGAATTTATGACATTGAGTTAAATCCACTAACCTCTGGTTTCGGTCTCTCATCCACCAATGTTGGGATTAGGATTAGCCTTCAGCGGAGGAGACATGTGCCTCATTTACATGATCTAGTAGCAGGATTTACCATTGGGTTTGTTTCAGTTGGCCATAAGACAAGGAGTTTATTTTTCAATCTCAAGACTGTTCAGAAGTTTGGTGACGGTCCCTAAGTGAACCAGCAGCCATAAGCAGAGGGAACAACAGAGAGTGTCTGGCCAACATCTGAGCTCCTGGATTGGATCGAGTGAGAAACAGGTGCCGCTAACTCAGTGGAGCTTGAATATCTGGGTTCAAACTTACTTCCCCGCAGCAGTTCACCGCATATTTTTGAAGCTTTCTTTGTGTTCACAAAGTTCTTGTTCGCCACACATCCCATACTTTCTATATGCATTTTGAAAGAATTTTTTCAAGAAAGGCCAGTGCAATTGCTTCATTTTGTAATTCAGATATTAAAATATAAAGTTTTGATAATCAAAATTAACTTTTAAGATATATTGATTATAATTCCAGATGTGTGAAACTTTAAATGATAAATCAGGCGATACTATTTGATATATCTTAAAAGGCATTTTGACTCTCCAAAATGTGATTGATTGATATCTTGAATTGTTATTTTCACTAGTCATCATATAATTTCAGATATCTTAAAGTATCATTCAGGGTATTTAAAATTTTGTTTATCTATGTTAAAACTTTTTCTTTGATATCTTAGAAGTAATTAGGATGGTCAGAAAATCTGATTTTATGATAAATGGCCGCCATAAGCCTGCGAGCCTGCACACAGGGCAGAGAATCCAGATATTACACATACAAATCCTCTCCATACGTTTGCAAGTGTTGCAAAAATCACGTGTAAAGAGAGCCAACCGAGAATCTGCTTGACTTCTAACCAATGATTTGTCTGAATTTCTGAGTGTTGAAATGTCTCTGTGTGTTTACAGACTGATCTACATATTTCTAGATCTTGGTACACATTTGCAAATCTTAACACACATTTGTAGATCTGAGTACAAATTTGTGGATTTTTTTACACATCTGCAAATTAATTAAACACAAGTTATTTTACATATTTGCAGATACCCGTACAGACAGACAAATCTCCTCACACATATTCAAATCCCACTGCACACACACAAATCTAGACAGACACACAACTCTCCAAACACATTTCCAAATAGTCTTGTCACTATATTGCTCCCATATAACGAGCACTTTGGACATCTATTGTAGTACAGGTTTTCGTATTTGATCAAGTTGCTGTTGCTTTCATCTCTTTGTCTGTCTGAAGAAAAACTGTGCACATGAGCTGTGTCTCTTGCTTAGTTTTTTTTATAATGCAAATGTAAAATAAACTGAATCTGAAGTTTTTCCTAAATTTCTACAGAGAACGTTTGTATGCATTTAGCAGAACATTATTGGCAAAAATAAAGATGGTCAAGGAAACAAAGAAAATTGTTTAAAAATCTCTATAAACAGCATTCAGATATCATTTAGCTACAAAAGATTCAAAGTCATTTTTTGAATTGCCTTCAGTTTTAAACTAAAAGAATTCAAAGAGCAAAATAATCTGAATTTGGCAGAATAAACCTCCTGCCATGGCGCATTGC
>NW_015150883.1:353310-354701 GCF_000732505.1 Cyprinodon variegatus
CTAAAAGAATTCAAAGAGCAAAATAATCTGAATTTGGCAGAATAAACCTCCTGCCATGGCGCATTGCATCTGCAGTAGATGGTCTTTCATAAATGCACTCAGTTTAACCCTTAAAGTTAAATATTTATCTTTTCAATTAAATGTTTCCATCAACAGATTGTCTTTGTTTTGCTGAGTTCTGACTGCTTTTAACAAGTCCACCCTGGGAGCTTGCTATAAATGTTGGTTTGGTGGCCACTTCCTCGTGATGGGACCCCTAATGACAAAAATGCTTCTCATATACACTCAAACCTAGCTTCATCATCAAGGTCGGGGTGCCCTCGCCTCCCCCTCTCTGGTGGGTGTGGCCACCCCTATGTCTGCCCTCTGTGTATTTAGTAATCTGGGGTCCGTCTGGAAATCTTGAGTCAGAATTGCCTCTATGTGGCCAGGGGCCCTGTAGGGTGAGTGTGGGGCCACCCACACCTCCTATTAAGCATAGTTTCCTTCTGAAGAAGCTTTGTAAATCCCTAATACATGGTCATACCCGTACATACATATGACGGGAGTTAGGTTTAAGGTGTTCACAGATACATATTAATACTATACTACTATACAGATCTCTACCACCCTGAATAATATTGTGTAATCACTATAGGTTTTGACTCCAACGCACATGGATATCTAAGGGATACCCGCTGCTCTGGAAGCTTTTCTTGATGTTTACTTTGGTTTTTTGTTGACCTAGATTTACTTAGACTTAGACAGACTTAGATAAAAATCATTGCCAACTTGTATATACAAAATATATATACATTGAATGAGAAGCTTAGCAGTGAAATGAACGTTTCCATTTATAAAGTGCAGCAAAATGTAACCAGTGTAGTAGAGACATGGAACAATACGTATTGATATGGAAGGTTCAGGTCTTCTCCTTTTTACAGTTATGTTCTCTGTTTTCTGTCCCTCTCATCTCATACAGATGAGGGAGTAGACTTCTAGGAGTTACTGTATATCCTCTGTGTCTACTTTGTCTGTATTGTTTTATTTTCTCTCTTTTCGTGCACTCTTTCCTGTCTCTATCTTTCTCTCTCTCTCCCTCCCCTTAGTTCTTATTCCCTGTTTCTTTCTCACCTCCCTTTCTGTCTCAGTGTCCGTCGTATATGATTTTTCTCCCTAGATAATTTCAACACTGCTTCATATAAAGTATCAAGCTGAACTTTCTGGCAACAGTCACGCTGGTCTGCTTGTGAAAGGAAATCTGTTCGGCTATCATCTAGCTGTAGGACATCGATTCCCAGAGCTTTATTGGCAAAACAGGACACAAAAAAAACCTTTGTCTCGACAGACCATAAAGTCAAACAGTAATTAAAATGTTAACTGTTTTTTGTGATCTATTTGTCTCTATTATA
>NW_015150883.1:358495-359744 GCF_000732505.1 Cyprinodon variegatus
TGTTTTTTGTGATCTATTTGTCTCTATTATATTTCAACTGCATGAAATACACAAATCAAATGTTGAGTATTTATTTTTGACCTAATAAGAGACTAGGCAAGCAAACATATTAATTAAAAGATGTGTGTGGACATGGAGGATAACATACGAGGAGAACCTGATCTTTCTGAGTTTTGCTCTTTCAATGTAACAAATCAGAAGCAGCTTAAAGAGCTTCTGTGTTTATCCAGCTTTTCCACTCCTTTATTTACCTCAACCTAAACATGTGTATTATTCATTACAGTAGAAACAAAAACATCAGAACAAAGTACAGAATTTATAAAAAAAAAAAGGCTCTCAGATGTAACCCAAATTAACCCAGAGAATCATTAAAATCTCCCAGCCGGCTGCACTGTGATGCCAGCTATACGCTGTATGGCATTGGTCTCAGAACAAATTATGCAGGACAGGTTGGTGGTGGGCTGGAGCCAGTCCCAGTTTGTGCTGGGCGAGAAGAAGCAAATGTTTGCCAGAGTTCACCAGTCTACCACATAACCTGAATCTGGCTCAGAAAGCTTCAAAACAAAACAGCACAATCAAACTGTCCGTGCTTCTGCATGCCAACGATGGAGGAGTGGGAGTCTTCATCTGGTGCCTCTTATATCATAGCGTGACAGATTTTGATATTTTGTAATACAAGAACAAACCCTAAATAGTCTGTGAAGTTATGTTTGATTTATCAGGCTAAACGGCAGGAAATACTTGTGAGTCATAGTATCCACTGTTCACTCTTATGAGCAACACCTGTTTTAAACAGTCAGATTGAAAGACTCCCAGGAGAAACACAGCGTTGTGGAAAAATTCTGTCTCTTTGACCTCTGATCCATTTTCTGTCTCACTGGCTGCATAGAGGGTCCCTGTATGGCTGGGCCCACCTTTACAGTAGCAGGCAGTCAAAATGGCCCTTTCCTGTGTGGAGTAAAAAAAAATTTAAGAATGTCTGTTCTTAGACTCACAGGCTCCAAACGAAGGTCATGAGAGATAAGAATAAGTTCATTCAAGTTCTCCAAATGTTTATAGCTGCTGGAGATCAGCCTGTTATCCAGTGTAGTCCAGTTTCTCTGACTGTGACTGGCTGGATGTGCTCTCTTCGTCCTCTGGAATGGGAGCTGGCTCGGAGCTCGTCTGCCTGGCTGTCCTGGACGGGGCCGCCTTTTACAGCTGCTTTTTGTGTCTCTGCTTCTGTCTCCTTGAACCCCAGTCGGCCTCA
>NW_015150883.1:362763-364363 GCF_000732505.1 Cyprinodon variegatus
TTTTCCTTAGATAGAAAACGTTGAATCAATTTGAGTGGATGATCTGGTTAAACTGTAAAGTGCCTTCAGATGACATGTGTTGTGAATTTGGCGATACATAAATAAACTGAATTAAATTGAAATGTTAGTGCGTGAAAAAGTTCTTTCTGCAGGGGAGAGTTCCAAGGGAGATAGAGTGTGTTGGGAGTTTGTAAGGTATAAATGCATGTAATGACCTTGCCCCAGTCAGAGCTTTTCTCTACAGTTAAATAAAGTTCAACATTCTCTTGCAAGAGTCTCAGTTTCTCCTCAACTTCACACCTGTCAAAAGCCAGGCAAATTGCGGCCCACTTCCGTCCAACTCCGAGGAAAATCCCCTCCAACTTCCAGCCACTGGCCTTCCCCTGGGCTGGCATTGCTTTACTCTGACTCCACCCTTTCACTGAATTTCAGGTTCTGAACAGGAGATTACATCAGATCTTAATGTCCACAAATCATGACAGAAAGATTTTTCTTACAAATATTGATGTTTAAAAAAGGAATTGTAGAGGACCAGCCATGATCTATCAAGGAAAGTGGGGAAATTTTAATGGCTGCTATTGTAAGTAGAAAATTCAAGCAGTACCGAGGTTTTTTTGCCAGGTAATATATGCGTCTCTTGTTCTTTATCTAACCACCTCACCTTGTTGTCATGCTTTCTTTTGTATATGTAGTCCTTTATATGCAAAACTGGACCGAATCCACTTTGCTTTTAATCAGTTTTGACCTCCTGCCTGAACGATTAACTCTGCTCCAAAGTACCTGGTGTTGGTACAGAGAGCGGCAAAAAAATGGAGAGAAGCTGTGAACAAAT
Organism: Cyprinodon variegatus; assembly: GCF_000732505.1. Taxonomy (NCBI): domain Eukaryota; kingdom Metazoa; phylum Chordata; class Actinopteri; order Cyprinodontiformes; family Cyprinodontidae; genus Cyprinodon; species Cyprinodon variegatus. Next base: position 363,596 of record NW_015150883.1, read on the forward strand.
GGTCAAAAAACAAGTAATCCCAAGAAGGCTGTGTTCAGTCTGGAGATATTAAATTATCGATCCAGTGATGGTGTTCCTGTAAAAGGATAAATGAATGAATCAGCTAATCAATCAGTCAATCAATTAATTTTAGTTTTTACCAAATACAAATAATATGAAATGTTCCAAAATGCTGCAAAAATCAAGACTACACACATAATACATGACAAATACTACAAATAATAAATAAATAATTAAAAGTAAATATATCTAGAAGGACAATATAATTTAAGTGATGTTAAAATCCAGAAAATGAAGGTGGGTCTTGAGATTGGGGTTTTATCAGAAGCAAAGACTCCGAGCATGAAGAGTCTGGCCCAACCATAGTATAAGCCCTGACGCCCTGATTTTCAGCAGCTGGACCTCAGAGAAGGTCTGCTATGTCATGGAGTCAGTCCATTTAAAACTTTATGGGGAAAAAAGGACCTCAAAATCAATTTAAAAATTGTCAGGAAACCAGTGAAAGATACAATAAAGGATGAAATATGCTCCTGCTTTTTGATTCCAGTTAGGAGCAAATCTGACTGAAAAACAGGCAATAAAGTGCATTTTGTTTCAGGCCAGTATAAAAAGCATTACAGTTTTACAGGCAAGTTGAAATAATTGAATTCACAAGTTTCTGAAATCCATGAAAGAAAAGAAAATTTTTACTATTTATCAGAGGCAAAAATGTGTCTTTAACAGCAGCATTGATTTGCTTGTTGAATTTTAAATCCACATAATGACACA
>NW_015150883.1:364373-375387 GCF_000732505.1 Cyprinodon variegatus
ATTTTTCTTACAAATATTGATGTTTAAAAAAGGAATTGTAGAGGACCAGCCATGATCTATCAAGGAAAGTGGGGAAATTTTAATGGCTGCTATTGTAAGTAGAAAATTCAAGCAGTACCGAGGTTTTTTTGCCAGGTAATATATGCGTCTCTTGTTCTTTATCTAACCACCTCACCTTGTTGTCATGCTTTCTTTTGTATATGTAGTCCTTTATATGCAAAACTGGACCGAATCCACTTTGCTTTTAATCAGTTTTGACCTCCTGCCTGAACGATTAACTCTGCTCCAAAGTACCTGGTGTTGGTACAGAGAGCGGCAAAAAAATGGAGAGAAGCTGTGAACAAATGGTCAAAAAACAAGTAATCCCAAGAAGGCTGTGTTCAGTCTGGAGATATTAAATTATCGATCCAGTGATGGTGTTCCTGTAAAAGGATAAATGAATGAATCATCTAATCAATCAGTCAATCAATCAAATTTAGTTTTTACCAAATAATATGAAATGTTCCAAAACGCTGCAAAAATCAAGGCTACACACATTTCACAATAAATGACAAATACTACAAAAATTAAATAAATAATTAAAAGTAAATATATCTAGAAGATATATTTTGATTCCAGTTAGGAGCAAATCTGACTGAAAAAACAGGCAATAAAGTGCATTTTGTTTCAGGCCAGTATAAAAAGCATTGCAGTTTCACAGGCAAGTTGAAATAATTGAATTCATGAGTTTCTGAAATCCATGAAAGAAAAGAAAATTTTTACTATTTATCAGAGGCAAAAATGTGTCTTTAACAGCAGCATTGATTTGCTTTCAAATCCACATAATGACACAAAGGCTGGTGGCTTAAAGGTACAGAGGACAATCTTTTATTTCCGGTGGATCATCTAAATAAGTGGTCCTCCTAATTGTCAATCATTGTGGTGATATGTTTATGTAATGCCGTTCTATGTGCTTGCCCAGTATCTTTTTCTGCGCTTTTTCAGGTGTCTATCTGTGGTGAGCTAAGGTTTCAGACAGTCATTGAAGCTCACCTTTCTCACCGCGGTTCTTTGAAAGTGGCTCGAGGATCGTAAGAGAAAAAGTGTCTATGACGTGTGTAAGATGAAAAGAAAGGCCTAAGAGAAGGCAGATATATCCCAGAATGCTTTGCGCAAAGAGCTCTTCTCGCAAAGTATTATTTGATTTGCTGTCACAGCGGCCCGCTGTTGCCATAGGCTGTCACTACCTGACAGTGGAGACCAATAACAAAGATGCTGCAGACACCATGCAATGGAGGAGGAGTTATGTGAACAACGGCGAGCAAAAATTAGCGATCATCTGTCTGAAAGCTATACCATACAGGATAGTTTTTAAAAAATTTGCCCCAGGACCAAGTGGGGTCAGATTTTCAGTGAAAAGGTCCAAACACCACAAGTATTCTTTTGCTTTCATTATGATTTCACACTTTTTTTTACCCAAACAATCCTCAGCACAAGTTACAGTGAAACGAGCCTTTTTCACACCTTACCAAACCAAGTGCGTGAAGAAACTGAACAACCTCCTCTACATATTTTAAACAACCGATTCTGACTATGTTGAGGCTGTTTGCCCTGACATCGAACTACCAGGGAATGCTGCATGCAAACAATCCTGCCAACCCTCCCACACAGCTCACACACCAGCTTCCAAAACGCCAGTTTTACCTCCCACAGTAGAAGTTTGTCTTCTTCATTCTTATGGAGAGACAAAAGCTAAGAAGAATTCTGTAAAAATAAGACATGCTTTAATCTATCTATCTAAGTCCCACACAAAAATTGTTTAACAAAGTTTTCACTTCTACCACACAGTGAGTCCATTTCTTGGATCTTTAATTCTGTCCTGGAGGTCTGGTGTCCCGCTGCTATTGGCTATTTCTCTGCTTTGACACACCTGAGTCAGATAATCAGCAGGACTGAGGAGAACCTGACTGCAGACTGGGGAGGTATTTGATCAGCAAACCGTCATTCAAAAACAAAAGGCTAAACTGTTTTCTGCATCAAGCGAGTCACGTTATTTCAAGGCTGCAATCGACAAACCAACCTTAAAGGCCTCACTTTCCTCAGATAGAGAAAAAATAATAAAGGACGCAGTCAGGCTGGCTGTTAGGGAACTGGTGTCAGATGCCTTTTACACTAACAAAAGCAGGGGGAAGAATGAAGAACATAAAGGCAAAGAAGAAAACCTGAAGCATTTTTTATCACCCATATAGTCAGGCTGTGTATCAATTTTAAAGTCTGCCAGTGAATTGCCTTCAATACAGTTTGTTACCACTATACTGCTCTTAATTAAGCATTAAGCATTAATAAATGCAAGCTTTTTTTCAAACTTAACACAAAATCGAGCTATGACAACAACCAGAAGAATGGTTCGGTTTTTTTTGTGATGATGAAACAAACAGAAGCTCCCGTTGGTTACTGTGTGTTCTGTCAACACATTCCTCCTTCCAACTCTTTAGATGTGGACACTTCGACAAGTCCCGTGCGCATCATATACTGACTCAACGGAGGCTCCTTCCTCATCATGTAGTGATGTATGGGTGCACTACAGGGGGCAGACATTGTGTCACAGGAACATTTTAGACAACAGAGTAACTGTTGGTAGTTTTAGGCTTGTAACATGTATGATAATGTTTGTTTAGGTTTGGTTAGGGATAGACTGGGGTCAGAGATGAGTTGTGGTTTAGGGTGGGGGTCAGGGATGGTTGGGAGTTCGGTATGGGTTGGGTTAGGGATGGGTTGGGATTAGGGATAGGTTGGGGTCAGGGATGGGTTGGGGTCAAGGATGGGTTGGGTTAGGGATGGGTTGGGATTAGGGATGGGTTGGGGTCAGGGATGGGTTGGGGTCAGGGATTGGTCGGATTTAGGGATGGGTTGGGGTCAGGGATGGGTGGGGTCAAGGATGGGTTGGAGTTAGGGATGGGTTGGGATTAGGGATGGGATGGGTTAGGGATCAGTTGAAGTCAGGGGTGGGTTAAGGATGGGTGGGAGTTCGGGATGGGTTGGGGTTAGGGATGGTTGGGGTCAAGAATGGGTTGGAGTTAGGGATGAGTTGGGGTTAGGGATGGGGTTAGGGATCAGTTGAGGTCAGGGGTGGGTTAAGGATGGGTTGGGGTTAGGGATGGGATGGGGTCAGGGGTGGGTTAGGGATGGGTTGGAGTTTTGGATGGGTTGAGGTTAGGGATGGGTCGGGTTGGGGTTCAGGGATGGGTTACGGATTGGTTGAGGTCAGGGGTGGGCTAGGGATGAGTTGGAGTTTTGGATGGGTTGAGGTTAGGGATGGGTTGGGGTTCAGGGATGGGTTACGGATTAGTTGAGGTCAGGGGTGGGCTAGGGATGGGTTGCAGTTAGGGATGGGTTGGGGTTAGGGATGGGTTGGAGTTAGGGATGGGTTGGAGTCAGGGGTGGGTTACGGATGGGTTGAGGTCAGGGGTGGGTTAGGGATGGGTTGAGGTCAGGGGTGGGTTAGGGATGGGTTGCAGTTAGGGATGGGTTGAGGTTAGGGATGGGTTGGAGTTAGGGATGGGTTGAGGTTAGGGATAGGTTGGGTTGGGGTTCAGGGATGGGTTACAGATTGGTTGAGGTCAGGGGTGGGTTAGGGATGGGTTGCAGTTATGGATGGGTTGGGGTCAGGGATGGGTTACGGATGGGCTGAGGTCAGGGGTGGATTAGGGATGGGTTGGAGTTAGGGATGGGTTAGCGATGGGTGAGTTTCATACTTTAAAGTCCATGTAAACATCTTTTAAATTTCTGCCACAACCTCCACCTGCATGTTTTAAATGAACATCTACATCCTTCATGTCAGATACTGATGAGAACGAAGAATGTGCTTCAATATTTGACCAGTTGACCACCTTGGTTAAGTTAGTCATTATGTTGGTCACTTTGTCCAAAGTTGTTAAATGTGTTAACGCCCTCAAGATACTCTGGGTAAGGTCTGTCTGAATCGCAACATTTAGCCTTTTATTTCAAGTTTTTTAGAACAAAATCCTCATGTCTGATATGCTCTACTAATTCAAAATTCTTGCAAATTTGTTGAGGAGACTTTGGGATAAATCACAATCACTGATCAGTCAATGGCTGACAATCCTCTAGGATTAACTTAAAGGTGGAATCACATCAGCTTAGCCATTCAACTCAGGTCTGTTGAAGCACAGACACAGTTAGGAGCTGCAGTAGACGAGACCCTAATGATAAGACCCACTGGGCTAATTAAACATGTTTAAATTTCAGAAAATCCAAAAATCTAGTTTCAGAATGGAGATGCTGGTAATGAGGTTCTTTTCCGGTGTATCACATTTGCTCCAGGATTTTTACTCTTTCTACAATCTGCGGAATAACCATTGCATGTGAGGTTTTTGTGCCTCTACAGCCAGTTTAATCCTTAATATGAAGGTTGAAACAATCACTGTTCTTTCAGTTTATCATAAGTGTGAGGAAACACAGGTACACCAAGTTCTATGTGATTAGCTCAGATAACACAATCAGAAGAGATAAGGCCTATTAAATACAATAGATGTTTTTGTTGATCACTATGAACCAACTGGTGAAAGGCTCCAAAGATTTCAGTGTGTTTTTAAAAAGTCATGCTGTTGTTTTAACAAAATTAATTTCCAAATTCTGTAACTAATGGTTATTTCTTATCTTCCTTGCCCTTCTTGTTCTTGGCTGTAGATAAATAAAACACCCACTGTTCTCTTTGCCACAGTGTAAGGTATAGAGTTACTATGATAGTTCACCTTACAAAAGAAAATGCTCAAGAAAATGTTAATATTTTTTAAATAATAGTGTTGCAGCAGATTTTTTCCGAAACCAAAGTGGATAATTTAAATCTAACAAGGAAAGAAAATCTGTATTTATCGATTAAATCGATCATCGATATATATATATCGATATAAATATATAGAAATGTATTTATTTTAATTGATTATATCGATTAAAATAAATGGAAGATCATTGGAAGGTGAAGTTATAAACAACATAAATATATTTACACATAGTTAAAGCTGCTGATTTCAGACTAATAAACTCTTCATGAGAAAAAAAGAAGATTTTAGGCTTCATCTGGTGTTAACCATTCAGTTTATCTTTGCTGTTATTCAGGACCCTGATTCTGATGGTTTTGTTTTCATAAGAACTTGGCCCACACACAGAGTTTCATCACAGAGTTTCCCATCATTTTGGCTTGAATATGCCCACTGCCCCCTGATCATTAAGCCCAGAGTAACTATTAGCTGCCTGTCAAACACCACTTTTTTGAGTCAACATTGGAATAATGTCATAATAATTATCATCTTGCAGTGACTCAGCGGTCAGCATGGGGAGACCTTAAGTGAACAGCTTTGTTTAGGAACATGTTAATCTTTTGTGTTTTATTCCACCTCCTCTTTAGAATCACATCAAGCTGTCAGTCAAAGTAGATGTTCGCTGAAACACAATTCTGTAGAATTTATAGTACATAAAGTTCTGTAAAATTGTTGACAGTTACTGTAAAAATAATTACTGGATACGGTTTACAGGTTTTGGCCCCATATAAATTATAATAATATGTCATTTTATGTTAGGAACATCATTATATATAGTTTTAGTTGTATTCCAATAAAATTACTTCCATTACCTGACAAATAGATTTTTCCAGTAAATAGCTGTAAGTAAATGGAAGTTGAAGTGAACTCTATTCATGTACCATATTTTCCTAACTAAGCCACACCGCAGTATGAATCTCAGGGACAGTCGAGTATACTATCTTTACAGGAAAGTTTCAGGGATGTAACAACACCACTTTTAATTATTTCTATCTTTTTGACATAAAATATACAATGTGATTCTTTAACAGAATTGATTACTCACAACAACCATGTCAATCAAGGTGCAGAAAATGTGAACAAGTGTATTTTCTCCATTGTCTTGTTAGCAGTAATGTCATTTTATTATTCTGTTCTATAATTAATCGCGACCAGAGTGACCTATAAGGCGGCCGCCATATTACAGTGCCCATGATGCATTGTATTTCCGTTGGCCTTTTTCAAAACATGGGGAAACTCAGTTATATAAAATTGCTTTATTACAGCAAATTAATTAAGAATTACCAGTATATTTTTCACTTATAAGTCACTCTGGATTCAGTTTGCACCTCTGGCCAAAACATTAGAAAAATATACTGTATATATTAAACAACCCTAAACAGGCATATACGGCAAAGAGACGAGGCAGACCGCAGACAACTACTGCAGGAAATTATGGTATAGTAACTTACACTACTTTAATGTGTAGCAACAAAGTCAAACAAAGTAACATGTAAAAATGAACCATAGTTTTTGTAAAGAAATACCTCGTCCCATTGCCCTTTTGAGGAAGTCTCAAAGCCATTCAAAGTCCATGAATCTTCTGACAAGAAGGTGAAGAAGAAGAAACATGAGGGCTGACCCCACTGTGCTTCTTCTCCTTCGTCTTCCTGCTTCTTGGATTGACCCTCTTGATGGTTTTGGTGCCAGAAGTTGGGATGATCACCAGGAAGCATCTGAGATCACATAATAAGAGAAAAGGACATTTAATGAAATACGTTGTTTACAAGAGGCAGTAGGACCCATCAATTTGTGGAGACAAGCTCATCAGTTCTCGAGATTCTGAAGATTCTTCAGTGTAGGACACAATTTTGGAGAGTACCAAATGATAAGGGTAGTTTTCAGCAGTACTTCCATCAATTTGGGACTCAGTTTGAGGACCTGTTGTCCCACACTGAAGGAATAATTTGCATCTTGGACATCAATCTAAGGCTCTATAAACCCACTTCATAACGCCTGACATGAGTAAATTAATCACAGCTCATTGGATTGTCGTGCAAGACTCTGTGCAAGACAGAGAAAGCCCCTCAGCTGGGCAGAGGCAGCAGGACCAGCTCTCTCACTGGGAAGTGGGAAGTAGGACAACAACTGGTAAATAAATTTAATGGTCCTGAGGGCTAAATTAAATCAGCTTTTTTAAAAGTCACTGACCTATCTCTAAATATCAGTCCTTACTTCCTCCTGTATCAATTTTATTTCATTTCTGCTGTGCTCCTCTCTCCTGTGTCACAACCCCATGCTTGTTTTGGTTGATTGTTGTAACTAGACTTCATGTGTGCTATTTCTGTAATAACCATAGTCCTGCCTATTGCATTGCTATAGGTCTGTAACATCCTTAACTCCTCCTCATAACATGTAAGCCTATTACTCTGGTGGCTGGAATCATAAACATTGGTCCAATCCCAAACCGCCCCCCTAACCCCTAACCTTTAACTATAAAGTGTCACTCCCAATGAAGTCACACTCACATCTGTGGAAGGTGCCTTGATTGAAGGCGGGGGGATATATGTGAGAACGGGGCTTTTTCTCAATTCACTAGAACACGAGTACGGACTTGTGTTCTTGCCAAGGATGTTTTTAACTAGAACACAGGAAAGTCTGGGCTTGGTGAGAACGCGAGCACACAGCATTAATATGGGTCTACTGGAACCGAAGCTTACTCATGACGTCACCACATGCTCAGCTCCTCTAGAGCTGCATTTCACCTCCTGTTATTCATAATCTCTAGATAATAATAAATTCTGACTTTTTTCATCTAGTGGGGAAATAATAATGAAAACAGTCAGAAAAACGCAAATCAAACTAACATTTTGCCCAAAAAATAAATAAATAAAAAATCACAATCAGAGCCAGCAGTCCTTCACACATGGCTACGCCCAGAGAGAGGGCTGCTGAAGATGGGCTAACGTTAGCCCTGGCTACCGTTAGCTTTGGAGCTCAGCTTGTTGCCGCCATCCTCTCAACTTCAGAAATCTTTTTTTTAAATTACGCATTAAATCGGTAAATGGACCATATAGTGACTCTCTAAAGTATGATATTCTCACCTCAAATGATCTTAAAATGTACTTTTATTGAACAACAGGAACAGAAAGAGAACTTTTAACTTTCAATGCAGCGCTTCATTGAAAGCTGCTGCTGTCGCAGTGCATGCTGGGACAGCTGTCAATCTCAAGAAAGGACAAGTCTGCTCTGATACATACTTGATAAAGAGGGCGGGGCAAGAACAACATCTGCAGTCTGGTGTTCTTGGCAATTGGAACAGTGCTTGGGCTGAGGCTGATGACGTGTCACGAGCACACGAGAACGCTCAAGAACGCATATTGAGAAACGGCCCGGGACTGCATCTTGCCTTCAGCAGAAAAGGAAAGCAACTATGGCAACACAGTGATGCTACATGCGTGGCTGTAGCTCTGTGGCACAGGTTGACATGACATCAAACATTTGCCCCTTTCTTATAAAATATATACAAAAATATATACAAAATAAAGCCTGCACTGATGCAGACTCACTATTTAAGTTGTCCCACTACATGGTTTGGGATGGCCCTTAATGTGGTGGACCTTCCACAGCACAGTGGAAACAAAGGGTTAGTGCTTAGGGGAAGTGTTTAGGGGCTGATTTAGGGTTGGGCCATACAATGAATAAACAATCAACTCCAACTAATGAATAGCTTTCCATCTCTGTGCCACCTAGAACCATAACGGACCACGTGGTTGGTGTGTCAGGTGACAAACAGAGCATGTAGTGGTTAAAATGCAGGCCTTAAAAGTTTACCAAACTGGCCTTATTTGGTTTTCTTACCTAAAGCTTTTTTCTTATTACCTTACACTGCCAGGAATCCAGTTTGTGTGGTCTGTTGTTTGTGTTTCTTTCTCCCACCGCCACAGGGTGGCGCCCTGTCCTCGTTGTTCCTCCTTGCACACCTGTGTCTCGTTGGATCATTATTTGGAGGAGTACTTAAACCATGGACTGTCACTACCTCGACGCCAGGGTGTTTGCCAGTTTCAGGTACTCTAGCCAAGCTTAGTCTAACTGAGTTTTTGTTTTTTCGCTGAGCCTAACCTTGTGTTTTTGTCTTTGCCAGGAAGCCTTCCTACAAGCTGGATGTTTTTGGCCTTCTTCCCCTGCAAGGATTGTTTGAGTCTCACACTGAGCAGGGGATTAACCTCCACAAGTTCAGTTCAACAGTCCGCTCTATAGCTCCTCCGTGTCCAACAAATGTCTACCTGTCCACTCTCCAACGAGTCACTACCTCTGGATCAACCCACACAGACTGGATTCTGGGAAGACAGTTTTCTCCACTAACGTGAGTCCCGTTTTCTCTGTCTCTCCAAGTCATTGTTCAAAGTTCCCACGGATCCTGAACTCACCTCTCTGAACTGTCCTCCTCCCTTCCAGTTCCGCTTCACCAGCCCTCTGAGTACACTCAGTTTCCTGAATCCAACCCCCGGTGGTTTGATTAATAAACCTGTTCAAACCTTTCCCTTGCTCTCTGAGTGGTTTACTGCATTTTGGGTCAGATCCTTAAATAAATCATGACATACCCACCTTCAGTCTTACTATAGGCTCTGTCCTCAAAAACTCTAAAACCACAAATTAGCCTACCTTACTTAAGTACAGAATGCATACATTAGGTTCAGTCTCTGTTGATTTCATATAGTATAATCTCTTATGTTGATCTTTTTGGCCTTCTAGGAATCATTAAGCCATGTTTAACAATCCCTGAAGCAAGCATATGACATCTTAATCCTATGGTTCTTATTGGTAATTTATTGCTTAGGTGTTCACAATATTAGGTCTGCCGTCTGCTGCGTGGGCAGCAGAATTAAGTCTATATTTTCAGGGGTCTACAAATCCACAAACAACAAAACAGCTGTTAAAAATATCAGTGTGTATGCGTGGATGTCCCACCCAACTAGAACACACTCTATTTACATAAAGCATTAATTCCCCTCCCATCTGCCAACTTTTTCTCTGTTCACTGAAATAAATAACCAAGGACATGAAGTCAATCCCTAAGCTTGTCATAAACACAGTTCAGCCTTTTCTTGTAAAAATAATCCATATGTTTAGGAGTTTTCCTTATGCCCTCCCAGCAGCTGGACTTTAAAATCATCATTACTCCCAACAATCCTAATAAGTTGTTTATGTCCCTGCTGTTTTAGTGTTTAGTTATTCTTTTTTTGTTAAGTTGCTTTCTGTATATTTTTTCCAAATTTATTATGCATATCTGTCTCACTTTAAAATAATCTACTTATTAGATTTTGTCAGAGTATAGCAAAAATACTTGTTTAAAAAGGAATGGCTGGTGTCACTTTGTAGATTTGATGCTTTAAGAGCCACTTGGTCTCAGCCTTGGGCAGGAATCACATCACCGTTCATTGATCAGCGAAAATGAATGTGTTTTTATTGAGCAGGCGCAGCACGGTCAAGGTCAGTACTTCCTTTAAGAGCCGGATTTACACAGCTGGATGTATGCAGTAAATAACTGAATTAAGGAAAATACAACAAAATTAAAACATATTTAAAAGCTTAAAAAATAATTTAGGTTAATATTGGTCTTTTAATTATGTCAACCTTTTCAAGAAGCACAGTGAAACTATCTTTTTGTAACTCCATGAATAAACAATGGAAGCTGCTGCTCTCTGAAACAGTGGAGACTCAAAGTTGTAGATTAAATATCACTATTTAACTCATTACTGCAACGGGTGAAGCTTTTAAATAATAAACTCCAAAAACAACAGTAGGAGTTCAGCAACAGACGACTGGTTTGACCGATTGATGACTTTTCCCTCTGAACTCATGATGAAAACCTCCAGGGTGTCTGGCCACTGTCATTTAGAAATCCTTCAGTATGTTGGCAAATCAGAATTAGGCAGTCAGCTTCACGAACCGCCCCTGCTCCACAGGCCCACTAAGAGGTTTAGCCTCACAGGAAGTGACGTATCTTGGCATGTTATCCAATCAGGGCTCTACTTTCTCCCTGCTTACCTGAACAGATGGAGGCTCAAACCTCAGCAGGGATTTCACCCAGAGGCAGACAGGCATCGTCCTGCTGCTCCAGAATGCAGAGATGGGAAGTAACGAAGTACAAATACTTCGTTACTGTACTCAAGTAGATTTTTCTGATATTTTTACTTTACTTTACTACTTAT
>NW_015150883.1:377547-380183 GCF_000732505.1 Cyprinodon variegatus
GCGGGACCGGGGTCACTCGCGTTGAGGACTAGGGCCTCCGTTCATAGGTTGTGTGCTCTAACCACTGTCGGAAAAATATGTTCAATTTTATTATCCTGGTGCCTGAAGTTTGGATTGCGTAAACGCTAACATCTACTTCCAGCCACCGCGAACTATAGTGGAAAACCGCAAAGAGGCGACCGGGCCAGAGGCTGCCGTTGAATGGGATTCCCAGTATGGGGATCTAAGCGGCCTCAACAGCAAAATAATATTTGAATGCAGGATTGTAATCTTGATTAACTGACTACAGATGAAGTTTTCAGGTGGACTTTCTCACATAAAAACCTATTAAAACTACTTCTTTACCCACTGCTCATAGCAATTATTGCTGCCACTGTAAAGGCAGAGAAAGGAAAGGGTAGCTCCGCCCGTCAGACCCACTTTTCGACCTCGTAGCTAGAGCACCAAAGATGCTTCAGCTCTGCATCAGAACTACACTTGTACAAGCATCAAAAATGAAGCAGCACACACGTTTTTACTGCTCCTGCTGCGTGCGTTCTGAACATCTCATAATGGAAAATTAAGGAATATGAGCTGTAATGACATGTATAGAAAAGTTCCTAAAGACTAGTTTTCATGTGGGCTTAGAAAGTGATGCATAATTAGAGGCCTGTATTGTGTGCTTAAGTCCTGGCTCACCGTCCTTCACCACACATCTCCACCTTCCTTTTTGGTCACAAAATCTTACTAAAAAATACTTTGGGTGAAATTAAATCTCACTGTTACGACCCGTCTAGGGATGGGCAGATCATAACATGAAGGATACATCCTCTTCAGATCTCAAGCCGCCAACACGCACAAAGTTAAACATTTTATCATGTTATTTATTTAAGAATTTGATTCTTAAATAAATAACTTTTGAGAATACCTTGGTTATGGGTATTTCCCTAATTGTTGACATTAGCAGTAGATGATTGCAATAAATTTCCAGGTCACATCCTTCATCTGTGCTTTGAACTTTCCTTTATTCTTTCTTTTTCCATTTCCATATTTTCTCTGAGTTTATTATATCTCACCTGAGAAACAAATAATTTAAATTACCAGGTTTCCTCCAAATACTTTTATCTTCCCCTCTAACACCCACCTTTTGCCTCCCCCTTGAATTCCCGAATCGCTCTCTAAAATGATTGTTATCACAGGAGACTTATTTAGGTCTCTGCAGTTCGTCTTCCTTTAATCTCCTCAACCCCTGACGGTCTCAGAGAAAACTGAAGTGGTGAATATTTGCATGTGTGTGGGTTTGTGCGTTCATGAGGAATAGATAATCAGTAGGAGTTGGTGCCCCCTATAACCATCCATTGGTATGTTACTGTATGAAAGACAACATTTTGTCTGTTGCACAGTGGGTTATTCAATCATCATAGGACATATTTCACAACAGAAGCCACATTTGCCAAACAGACCAACACCAAGATCTGAAGAGCTTTTGCCAAAATGACACATTTCTACTGAATGAGCTCCAACATTCTAAAAACAAAACACAGTATGGAGCAAAGTTTCCCAAACTAATTGAGAAAGTATAAACTCATCTAAGTCATGAAATTCATTAGTTCTTTGCTAAGAAACCGCAATCATTTTATTGAACTTTGACCATGAAAACATTTACCCTGATTTTATATCCTCAATTACCTCAGGGTGTCCCCTGTCTCCACCCGCCCTAAAACCAATAATATTGTTTTATTTCCTGATTTATTCTGCAGATTTATGCCAGAAATTATTCACTCCATTAGAGACATTAAGGGTTAAAAACCCAAACATAACACTTCCTTAGACGAGGATCAAATTAAAGAGAGAACGGCATTAATTGGCTGAGAATTAAATACTTGTAGACTGATGGTTCTAAGTGCACTTGTAGATGTCCTTTATATTCATAAAGTTATCTTTATGAGCACTACTGTTCACTGTTCACCTCACAATTCACCACATAGATCCAAACCTCATCAGTCCTCACATTATTAGCATTATACAGACTTCAGAGACAGGGATTTAACTGAAATAGACATCAGTGAGAGAACATTGATGTATGATAACAGCATTATAAAAAAAACAACAACTTTGCAGTCAGACATACACTACACAGTATTTACTGTGGAAGACAGGATCAACATGAGGAGGAACCTGTTAGGGCAATGTTCTATACTTCCTCTTCCTCTTTGCTAACAGGTGATTTTACCTAAATAGATACACTGATCCACACCCATTCTACCAATAAGCTAGTTTGCTCTTTGTAGTCTCATTGTGATTTAAACAGGCGATTAATGAAGTCATTAATGGCAGGCCATTTAGATATTTATTAGTTTGTCTGAAATGGTATTTATGATATCTAAAATACATTATTTTTTTTATCAAAATTAATTTTTCACAAAAGTTACATTCTTCATATCTAGAATTAAACATGTAGATGTCAAGAAATGAATATCAGATCTCCATATTCCTATTGTTACTGGTCAGCATTTGTAACATTTTGACTATGGAGAATTGTATTTTGGATATCATAGATACTGATCCATCTGATCTGACAAATGTCAAAACTACCATTTAAAGCTACAGTGTGTAATTTTCAGCGACATCTAACGTCCAGACTGCAGACCGCAGCA
>NW_015150883.1:381715-383106 GCF_000732505.1 Cyprinodon variegatus
GTGACAACCTGCAGCCCGGGGCCTTCTGGCTTGGCTCAGTAGGGAGCTGCAAGCTGAGTTTAACTGAATGGAAAAGAAATCTGAAATGTTAGTCTCAGAAATGTTTCTTAATAAGACACAGTCCACGGGATATAGCAAGATCCAGTGAATGCCCAAAGGTAATGCGTTAGTCCATTTATTGATTGTGCTCATTTAGAAGGAGTGAAAAGCGTTAGAAGCCCAGAAACCAGTGGGTCGGTAGCAGAAGACATGGGTGATAGAATCCGCACAAATTGAAAGATTGTTCTAGTTAGGAGTAAAATCAGCAAGAAATTCACAAACAGTCTTCAATAAAATTCTAATTAAATGTACATTGGAAAGAATCAAAATATAGATAAGTATTTTTTTCTTAAAATAAGTGCATTTGTTCTTGAATTTAGGAGGTAAAAGAGACATTTTGCCAATGGAACAAGACAATTTATAATTAAAATAAGAAAACACAATTGCATTGTCTTATTTCCAGTGCATGTTATTTGATTATCTTATTTTAAGAGTAAAATACTTATTCCATTGCCAAACTATCTCATTTACCTACTTAAATTAAGGGTAAATACCCCAAATTTAAGAAAAAATTCACTGTTTTTTTATTTTACTAATTCTTTTACTTATTTCTAGATTTTTTCAGTGTATGTGACCACTAAACAATAAAACAACACAGTGCTGGTGAGCTCAATCACAAACAACTGGAGATCAAAAGAAGAGTGTGGGCAGATTTAGGATTGTCTTTTATAGATAGCATCCCATAATAGGCCAGCCGGTCCTGGGAGCTGAAAAAAGTGTTTTAGGTTCAGCCAAGTTTCTGTCAGTAACAGAAAATCCAGGAAGTGAGAGCAGAAATGACAGTGATGGTTTAATTGATCATTGGTCTGGTGGTAAACAGAGCCACACCAACACAGCAATGACTATTTTTCTGGGATTTCTTGATGCTTTCACTCATAGGTGTTTTTAGCCTATTTTTAGGATTGCTGAGGCAACCCTAATTTGAATCAAAGTACCCCTAAAATATGAGTTGCTTTTTTTCTTTTAATACTGTAGACCTTTTTAAAATAAAAAAACAGACAAAACAAAAACATCTGACATTGTATTCTGGTTCAACAGAAATTAATTTTAATTCAGGTTATTTTTATAGCGCCAATTCACACTACATTTCATCTCAAGGCACTTTATAGTTCACCAGATCATACAGTCAAATTGATTCAAAGTTTTCTATCTAAGGAAAACTAGTTGATTGCGTTGACTCATTGACTCGTACTTGTCACCACATTGGAGAGGAAAAACTCCCTTTTAACAGGAAGAAACCTCCAGCAGAACCAGGCTCAGTGTGAGCGGCCATCTGCTGAGGCCGACTGGGG
>NW_015150883.1:385431-386352 GCF_000732505.1 Cyprinodon variegatus
CCGAGCCAGCTCCCATGCCAGAGGATGAAGAGAGCACATCCAGCCAGTCACAGTCAGAGAAACAGGAATACACTGGAAATGAAGGCCGAGCTCCAACATCTAGAAACAAAGGTGTTAATGGCAGCAGCACAGCTGAAAAACACTGATAATAAACAAACAAAAACACAAGTAAACTAGCTTGGTGGAGCTCCTTAACTAAAATGTTGACCAACGCTTTGAGGAAAACGCTGCATTCAGGTTTTTCTAAAGTGATCAGTCAGATTTCTGCACCTATTGATGGTGTGTTGGTGAAATGTTTACCAGTTAGCTGCTCTAATGTGTCTGAGACTGATTTGTTTGATTATCTTCAAAACCACAACTTAATAATCAATACTTAAATTTACCGAATCATTAGTAAATCGTTAGAATTTTTCAGTTTCTAGATATTTGAATTTACAATCCATTTAATGATTGCCAGTCTAAATAAGGAGAGATATACAAGGGGAATCAGAAGAGCAAGGTGTGAGCAAAGTGAAAGGTTAGGAAAGGGTTCGAAAGAGGATTCGAAAACAGAATAGCCGCAGTTGGCAAAGAAAATAATTTCATCCAGTAGATTATTTTACATATATCATGTAAGTAATTTTGGCACACAAAAGAGAAAACTCATGTCATGAAAACTGATTTAAAAGTTTCAATTAAATTAATTGATTTAAAAGCTTCTTGCTTTGCTTGTTGGGTTTTTGGCTCAAGTCTCAGATACGATGTATCAGTGAATGATGGAGTTATTAGAAAAACTAACTACTCAAGTTTCAAAAATATGTGTGAAAAACAGTGAAATTAATCTTATCTGGCCTGACAGCTCTCTGGGAGCACAGCACACCCTAAAGCTCTGATCCTGGAAACGCCCCTGCTTTCACTCTATTGTCTTTGCTAGTCTAAACT
>NW_015150883.1:388088-389281 GCF_000732505.1 Cyprinodon variegatus
TAACAGTGCACAAAATAATAAACCCTAACATACGCTTAAGCCCATTTTATACTGCCGCCCCTACTCATTCCCCGACAACAATGGGCAATAATTTCTAGCGTGTTGATTCATTACACGGCTCTCTTCACCAACACAATGGGCTGCTGTACTCTTATGAGTTAAACCAAATGCTGCTCAGACGGAACAAGCATTTTGACATGAAACGAAAAGCATCCTGGGCTTAGAAAGGCAGGATAGTAGGAAATCCAAAGGTTAAAAAAAGGAAACATAGAGCAGCACAGAGAGTTTATTATTTCTGCCATGTCCTAAAATCTGTGCCCAAAAAAACAAAAGCAAAAGCACCTGTGGATTAAGAAAGAGCTACTGAGGAAACCAACTGTTATGATAAGAATGAAGAGGAGCAAATGTACCAGATTGAGTGGGCGGACTAATTACTGACTACTCCCCACCACAATCATAAAAGCATCAGAGACAATAGAGGACAACAGGGACTATTTTAAATCTAAATATATTTCTGAGCCCACCCTCCCCCCATGCACACGCATTATGCTGTGAGCATAATTAAAATGCTTTAAGGCAGAATCTGGTGGCAAGGAGCTTCTGTTCAAGCACCTCAGGAGGGTCCCAGCAGCCCTCAGCATCAAGCGGCAGTGAGTTCCACACATGGTGGGATCATGTCTAGAGGTTTGCCTGAGTTAAATGTCGTCCCTCCATCTACATCTAATCCATTTTATATCTGACACGCTGCAATAACATCTGATCGGGGGGAAAAGGAGGACGATCGTCTCAAATCCTGAATATAACCCCTTCGATTTTGACCTTTTTAATTCAAACGGTTCATGTTTTATGATCAATAAATAGATTCAAACGCATAAATAGGTTAAAAGGAAGCTTTTTCTTTGTGAGTTTTTACGGCACTAGTGGCTCGTTTTTCTGACATTAGGTTGAGAGGAATGGGGGCATGAGAGAGGGGGAGAGACATGTGGCAAAGGACCAGTTTTCATATTTAATCATTTATAAGGGAAATTTAACTGCTGTTGAAACTCTGGTAAATATTTCTGAACTTTCCAGTTGTAATAGAATAGAATAGAATAGAAATAGAAATAGAAATAGTGTGAAAAATTCCTTTATTGTCCCAAAATGTGGAAATTCTGGTGTTTACAGCAGCAAAGAGATTATAGAAAAAAATGGTC
>NW_015150883.1:390353-391431 GCF_000732505.1 Cyprinodon variegatus
CACAATATTACTTTTTGTTCTCAGCTGAAGGACACCTCTCTCATTTCATTACCAAATCTTTGCCACAAACAGAAAGAAGATTATAAAGGTATATAGCCAGACAGAGGAACTGGCTTAATTAAATATAAACTACTGGGGACACACAATAGGCAGTTAATATTAGGGTGTAATAAACTCACACACCATTAATGGTAATTATCCTAACAGGTGGAAACTGTAAAAAATCAGCATGAATGTAACAACGTATTGAGGTTGTTGGGAACAGTGGTGTTTATAGTCTTCCAGCTGCTGGGATGAAGGATCTGTGATAATGCTCCCTGGTGCATTTAAGGTGCAGCAGGCTGTCACTGAAGGAGCTCTCCAATTCAGCAACAACTTCATGCAAGAGGTGGGAGACATTATCCAACAGAGATGTTCATTTAGTTAGGATCGGTCTGTTTCCCACCTCCTGCATCGAGTCCAAAGGGCATCCAATCACAGAGCTGGTCTTCCTGATCAGCTGATCCAGCCGCTTCCTCTCAGCTACAGATAAGCCACTGCTCCAATAGACAGCTCCATAGAAGATGGCTGATGCCACAGCAGAGTCATAGAAGGATTTTAGGAGTGCCCCCTGCATTCCAAAAGACCTCCTTAGCAGGAAGTGTCTGCATATAGCTTAGCTTAATGCTAAGGTTTTGTTTGAGAGGCCAACATGGTCAGAGAGGGGGGACAAGAGGGTCACCAGCCATTTGCCAGAGCAGTAATTAATGTTACTAGGATCCTGTTGGGCTGCTATTGGCTAGCTAATGCTCAGAATAGAGATTGTGGCATGAATTTCCAGACATGAAGGAAGGAACCTGACAGTACCAGACTGGTGGCTGTTAACAACATCTTTGTCAAAGCTGTCAGGGTTTTTGGAGACATCCACCTTAGATCAGGTAAGGGGGAAAGGCCACTACAGACCTTATAGAAACTGAACTGAAACTATAGAAACAGCCAGCTTTAGATTTCCTTTAGTCATAAAGTGGCTGAGCGAACTGTCTGATTTCTGCCATAAGCTTAACTTTAAATGCTAGCTCAGAGATCCCGGATTAGCGGA
>NW_015150883.1:393204-404141 GCF_000732505.1 Cyprinodon variegatus
TTGGGTCTCTTGGCCCCGGCACTTTGGGTCTCTTGGCCCCGGCACTTTGGGTCTCTTTGCCCCGCTTATCTGGGTCTCTTGGCCCCTTCTCTTTAGATCTCCTGGCCTCACCACTTTGGGTCTCTTGGCCCCGCTTCTCTGGGTCTCTTGGCCCCGGCACTTTGGGTCTCTTGGCCTTTTCTCTTTGGATCTCCTGGCCCCGCCACTTTGGGTCTCTTGACCCCGCTTCTCTGGGTCTCTTGGCCTCGCCACTTTGGGTCTCTTGGCCCCACTTATCTGGGTCTCTTGGCCCTGCCACTTTGGGTCTCTATGCCTTGCCTCTTTTGGTCATTCGGCCCGCCTCTTTGGGTCTCTTGGTCAAGTCCAGTCTTGGCCAATCTGGATTTGGCGAGAATGCCAGCACACAGCATAGATTTGGGTGAAGTGGAACAGAAGCATACTCGTGACGTCACCACACACTTAGCTCTTCTAGAGCTGTATTTCACCTCCTGTTATTAATAGTCTCTTTTAATAATAAATTCTGACTTTTTTCATCTAATGGGGTAATAATAATGAACACAGTCAGATAAACACAAATCAAATTAACATTAAACAAAAAAAGATTGCCATCATAGCAAGCGGTCCTTCACACACGGCTGTGCTGAGAGAGGGTTGCTATAGACGGGCTGCGGTTAGTCCTGGCTGCAGTTAGCTTTGGAGCTCCGCTGGTTGCCGCGGTCCTCTCAACTTAGGAAATCTTTTTTTCTTATTACGCATTAAATCAGTAAATGGGCCATATAGTGACGCTTTAAAGTATTATATTCTCACCTCAAATAATCTTGAAACATACTTTTATTGAAAAACAGCAACAGAAAAGAGAACTTTTAACTTTCAATGGAGCGCTCCATTGAAAGCTGTTGCTGCCGCAGTGCATGCTGGGACAGCTATCAATCTCAAGAACGGACAAGTCTGCTCTGATGCATCCTCGATAAAGAGGGCGGGGCGAGAACAACATCCATGGCTTTGGTGCGTTCTTGATCTTAAGTTCTCTGCAATTGGAACAGTCTTCGGGCTGAGGCTGATGACGTATCACAAGTAAACGAGCACACGAGAACGCTCAAGAACGCATATTGAGAAACGGCCTGGGGCTCTTGGCCTTGCCTCTCTGGGTCTCTTGGCCCCGCCTCTTAGGGTGTCTTTGCCCCAACCTGAGCCTGGTTCTGCTGGACATTTCTTCCTATTTAAAGACATAAAAAAACTTTGGATCAATTTGTTGTGGTGAACTGTAAAGTACCTTGAGATGACAGGTGTTGAATTGGCGCTATAGACATAAACTGAATTGAACCACTTTGGTTTCGTTTTCATTTAAATTTGTCTGCTGCTCTTACATCCAGGTGAGTAATGCTGTTAAAGCAACACGGATAAAGGGTGTAGCTTTCCTGGTATTTTAAGTATATTCTTATAATCTATTATTTAAATTTTATTTTGTTTACACACCACAACAAAATCAAGGCTGTTTACCACTGAATACCCACATATTCTGCAGGCTGCAATGTCTCAGTCAGTCATGGTGTTTTTGGTTTAAAAGCAAAAAAGATTGATTGCTCCCTGCTGCTTTAATGTTCTGTCTGCACTAATATTATGCTACTGTTCTTGTATCAGTCCAAATATGTTTACATGCACATCATATTTTATTTTACACCAATTGGCAACAGTGACAGCAGAGATTTTGGTTTTGTGTTTGGTCCTAACTTTGAAATGTGGTGTTAAACTGTGGCTGCGATCACTTCCAGGCACCCTGTAGGGTGCTACGTATTTTATTTAGACGTCCTTCACCCTTAAATCTTTGAGGTTTGGTCATTAGAATCGATCTGCATATTCATCAAGGCACACATGCAAAAAAAGTTTGCAAATTGCTTTAACATCTGTGGGACCTTCTGGATGGGCCCTCTGCTGCAGGGAGAGTGTTTTTTCTAAAGGCTGCTGATCATGTTTGTTTTAGTTTCTAAAACATTTCATCAGAGTAATCTCTCAACCTGAAATCAAAACAATGGTTGATATTTTTCTTTGCAAACACAACATTCAGCCTAACTCACCCATTTCTCTGGGTTTACCTTCAAATGCATTTCTAAGTGGAAATATTGATTAAATGAATTCCACAGCGTTATCTGGACACAGGGTAAAATAAGCTCCAGCGTCTAGGATGGAGGATCCTAAAAAGATGTTTAAATCCCAGAGGGGTAAATGGCTCCTTAGAGATGCTTTACACGTGTTTTAATGACAAAAAAAATCTATGAATTACTTCAAACTCCTTCTGACTGCCGGAATTCATCTGCAGGCTTTGGCATCTATTAAAATGAAAAGAAAAAAGCAGGGGGATGGCCCTATATTCAAATCTTTGCTGAAATGTTAGTGTGGCCAGGCAGCCCTCATCAGTGCTGTAGCAGAGGCATGGTAGTTCAGGGTGAAACAGAAGCAGCTCCACAGTTTGATAAAGCTGAATCTGTGGCAGACTCTGACCTCCCACTTACAGTCACATTAAAACATTACCAGATGTGAAAAATGGTTGATGATGTCATTTAGTGATTTTTAAGGACAGCCAATAGCATCTGTTCTTGCCTAAGACTTGGTAACGGCAACCAAAGTTCAAACTGAGTGACTGTGCTGTTCCTGAGGCTGAAATGATCTTGGCTCCATAAGCTGGGTTTTTCCTCCTTTTCCACTCATCTGCTTTGCTCCACGCTATGCTCATTAAATCTCATCAGATCCACCTGTTCCTGTTCCCAGTTTTTGCTGCCAGATTATTCGAGCTGTTCGGTGAGAGTAACTCTAGCATTCAGATTATTGTTCTGATTTTCTGATTGTGACCTGTTTCTGTCCCGTGGGTCCCCAGTTTCGCTTTGCCGCTGTCCTGCTATGTTAGTCTTGTTAGTTCTGGACGGATTCTTGGATTCTACCGGCTTACCGAACTTTGACTGTTCTTTTGACCTCGTCTTGGATTCTCCTTCAGCACCTCCTCTGCTCTCTGATGTTCTGGTCTGCAAACCTGGTTCTCCTTCACTGGAAAAAATCTAAATCTACATAAGTAATTTTTTCTTAAAATAAGTGCATTTGTTCTTGAATCGAGGAGGTAAAAATGACATTTTGCCAATAGAACAAGACAATTTACATTTAAATTAAGAAAAATACAATTGTGTGGTCTTATTTCAAGTGCATTTTTTTAATTATCCTATTTTGAGAGTAAAAATATTAATTCCATTGGCAGATCATTTAATTTACCTACTCAAATTAAGGGTAAATACACTTAATTTAAGACATTTTTATATATTTCTAGATTGTTTTTCCAGTGTTTGACTCTGGCTCAGGATATTCCCTTCAGGACCCCATTGCTCCTCCTGGCATCAGCTCTGCTCATCACTCGGAGCTCTGGGGGGCGGCACCCTCCGCAAGCGATGAACAATCTCCCTCTCAGATTCATCTCCTTCCTCTGTGATCGGAACTCTGAACCAGTTCATTGACTATGACTCGTAGTCAGTCTTTAATTCTTAGTCACTGACCTGAGTTTCTATTCCTACAGAGGGACCGGTTTATCCGCCCCCGCTGAAGAGCAGCCGTACGCTTACTGCTTAAATAAAGGCTTGTTTAAAACCTTCCACACCTGTCTGCTTGAATATTGGGTCTAAGATTGTGACAGAGGGTCAATGCCCTCTGTTTGTCCCTCTTCTCTTCCCGTAGATGCTGGTTTTCAGCTTTCAGGACGTCTATCCCTGCGTTTGTCTTCCTGCTTGTTCCGAAAGGTCCTAATTAAGTCAAGAGAGCAGAAATGGTACGATGCTATTTGGATTTTAAACAACATCACAGCTCAAAAACCTTGTAGAGAGAAAGAAAGTTGATTTGTTTTTTTTTACTTTGTTCTTATGAACTCCTCTGAATTTGTTCCTTCAATGGAAAAAATCGAAATCTAGACAAGTCATTTTTTCTTAAAAAAAGGGCATTTATTCTTGACTGAGGAGTTGAAAGAGACATCTTGTCTCATTTCAATTGCATGTTATCTAATTATCTTATTTTAAGAGTAAAAACATCCAATTCCATTGGCAAACTATCTCATTTACCTACTCAAATTAAGGGTAAATACACTTAACTTAAGAAATTTTTACTTATTTCTAGATTGTTTTTCCAGTGTTGTTTGTTTAAATGTGTTTAATCAAATAACAGCCCTCTATGCACTTAGGTTCCATGCCTAAGTAATAAAAGTCTGCTTTAAAATAGGATGTTTTGTACATTTGTGAGAAAATAGTGAAGGACCCTTTAAAAAAATTATTAAATGAGCCCAAACGCGTTAATCCCGTATTCCTGCCAGCTTCATTAAAATCTATTTTTTATCTCCACAGCTCTGTTCCTCCTGGTCCCTGTGGCTTACCAGTTATTATTATACAATAAACTGGGACAAAATCCACAACCCGGCTAAAAATACGCCCAACAAAGGTTAGAGAACAATCTGAGTCTGTTTCTGCTCGTATGTTTCAGTTTCTCTTCGTTTTGCTGGAAAGCTGCATCAAACCGTATCTGATTTCTAAAATAACTAAGATGATTTTTTTTATATTTCCCCTCACATCTAAAGTTCTTTGTTTCTTTGCATACATCATTAAATGCACCGTTGTCACGCTGACACCTCTGTTTAATGTTTCAGAAATACAAATGTCACTAGCTCTAATTGACATGCTGTTATTTATCCATGGTGGGCATTTCCAGCTCTACATTACGATATTAATATGAATATGAATCATTAATGTTGTGTTGTTTCATTCCTTGCAGCTAACTGCAGAAGCAGGGCAGATCAATCTAAAAAGCTGAAATCAACAGCCATGTTGATCTGAGCTGTAACAGGATTGATTCCAGCTGCTTTATTTCCTGATTAATGATTAAAATTAACATATTCCTCCCTGGTTGTTAGGATGATGTCCTCACAAAGGCAGAACTCTGAGGCTGTGGGTCATGAGACTTTGTCCTTTCACAGCTTCTGACCTCCAGAGCTTCTTCCTCCACTGTGTGCCTCTGCTAGGTGTCTTAAGGTACAATTTAATAAGATTTATTCATAAACTTCAATATTATTGATGATATGTATACTCTATAGGGTTTATCTTAAGTTTTAAGCACATTCAATAATAATAATTGAACTTTACTGATCTCACATTGGAGAAATTTACCTCTGCATTTAACCCATTCTTTGGGTAGCAGTGGGCTGCCATTGTGCAGCGCTCGGGGAGCAATCAGGGGTGAAGGGTCTTGCTCATAGACCCAGAGTGGCAGTCTGTGGGAGTGGGTTATGAACTCAGAACCTCAGGATTCCAAGCTCTGCGCCCTAATCACTATGCCGCCACTCCCAGTTTCCTTTCATCTTCTTCTCATCTCTATGCATAACCTTGTATAAAAGGGTTTCTGTCATTTTTATAATTTGAAAGGTTGCCTGAAATGTACATATATGAACAAAGTGTTAAACTGGAACGGATTCCCACAGAGCGTCACTCTGATTTCCTGGTTCGGAGCTATTAGAAGGTACTCCTATAATCCTTCATTGTCGGAGGATCCTGCACCATCTCTGCCTTCAGTCTCTACCTCTGAAGATGAGTCTGTTCTGTTCATTAGTACTTAAACTGTGGAGCCATACTGTGACTAACTAACTAACCAACTGACTAACTAACTTTTGCATTTTTTCTTAATCCATTTAACCGCCATCAGTAACCTTTAGTTAATACGTTAACAAACTCTGTATTAAAAGTTAATTAGCAGCAAGTTTGGAAGCAACTTCATCTTTTGCCTTACAGTAATAGCCATTTAAAATGTCTCCACTTTCCTTTGCTGATCCCCTAAGATTCCTTTTTAAACATCAATCTTTGTACTTCTTTTTGCCTGATTTGAAGGATGGTCCCGGTGTATCCTCCGTAGCCTTGGATATCCCAGGATTCATTGCCAGTCCAAGCAAGCCGGCTGTTTCATGATCAGAAAAGAGGTACTTGGAGCCAAACAGTGGTGAATATTGGAAGTTCAGTTTAATATAATACAAGTCAGTGAATAGTTCCTTCTGAGATGAATAAAAATAATTGTTTTAATGGTTATTGATTCAGATATGTGGCGGTAATGTTTGGTTTATCAGGTTTTTATCTGTTACTGTGTAAATGGGATTGGCTGTAATTTAAAGACAGATTCTAATATAACTGCAGAGTGGGGACTATAAATCTGATAGGATTTAAATTTTTTATTTGTTATTTTGCACAATTTGCTTATCTAAGTATTTTTTTGTTGTTGAATATAAGAGATTTTGCTGATATAGTTTTTATACATACATTGTTTAGATTTTCGTACATCATTTTACCCCTTTTATAGAATAGAATAGAAAATCATTTTATTGTCCCACAATGGGAAAATTCTGCTGTTTACAAAATGGTCACATAAATGTGAACCTTAGAAAAATGTATAAGAATAACATAATAGTGAAGAGTTAAAAGATAAACAAATAAAATACTGTAAAATGTTTTAACAATATAAAAAACTGCACCTGGAGAATAAATAACCAACATGCAGCTATGGACATTTTCACAATAATGGATATTTAAAAAATAGCAGCAACATCAGAGATGCGCAGAATGACAGCAGCATGTTATTTAACTGACTATCTATCATTACATTTGCTTTTAATGTGTTCATGCTCCTGGTGGTTCTCACTCTGTAATCTCATGAGCTTAGTCTTTGTTTACTTTACAATAAAAAAATTAAAAAAGACATAAAAATAAACAGTTTTGAAAAGTTTGGTATTAATTATTTTCCTGCTTTGTGTATCAACTGTCACTAGACCTGTTTGAATTCACAGCCAAAACTCTTCCAGTCTCCTTATTTTCACTGATTTTGAAGGATCCAGTCCAAGTAGACCGCGTCATTAGCCCATGAATTCGAATTCACTCATATAAGTTTGTTAATTTAATCTGAGTAAAAATTAGAAAAATAACATTAGAAAAAACAAGAATTTAAATTATATTGGCAAAAAGTAGAAAAAAAGATGTAAGAACATTTTGAAAAAGCAGCAAAGTTTCTCTAATTAATAAGATTTTTAAAGCTTCATTTCTGGACAGCATATTTCACATTTAAAAAAGATGTTCTTTCCAACAATAATGGAACAAAACGTCCATATTGGGTGTGAACGCGGCATCAGACGGATCTTCTTTGGAGTACTGGTGTGATCTCTCTCGTTTATTCTTTCTGTCAGGTTTTTGCTGTTTAACTTGGTTTAGCTGATTTTCTTTTTTTTTTTATCTCTCTGCAGGACGAAGCCGTAACATTTCCTCTGAGAATCAGTCCCTGGCGGCTCAACCACCATGTTTCATGCTTCAGTGCATCTTCTCCAGCCAAAACAGAGGCAGCGCATGTCCACGCTGCATGCGAGTGTTTGGATGGAGGAGTAATGAGAAGAAAACCTGGAAAGACCCGCTTCAGGTGTGTTGAACAGAATGTTTAAAAGATGAGCGACTTCAGACTGTGTAACGTTGTTTTGTACGCCCAATGAAATATTAATGTGCTGAAAGACTTGAGGGACACGTGCAGAAATCCCTCCTGTGCTAACTTACTCCATGTGAGGAGGGTGTGTATAAAACGGTTTAAAAGGGAAACAAACTGCTGAAAAACATCATTGTGTGCAGAAACATTTAGTTTAAATGAATCACAACCTGTAGATAGTTTTACAGGGAAATCTTACAGTCAATTTCTGTTTATTAAACAGTGCTTGTTTTCAGGGGCGGATTTACCATTAGGTAAAACTAAGCAGTTGGCTGGGGCCCCAAGTTCCTGAGGGCCCCATAAAACTCTGTTTACCAGTATGGTTATTAAAGCTATTTCTTATTTGTGCACATTAATTATGTTTTTGATAAAAATCAATCATCAGAATGCTTATAATATTAAGTGTGTTTCAGCCCCCCCCTTCAGTGTCCACCATATTGGATCAGTCCATTTGCTGCACATGTTCAGAAAGGTCCAAACAGACAGCAGCAAACCATTTAGAAACAAACGGTGTGAAGAGCCGGGTTGCCATCTTGGTGTTTTTTTCCCTATATTTAGCGACTTTTCAGACCCCTTTAGCGGTACCTAGCACCAAATCTAGTGGCTTTTTTCTGCTACTGGAGACTTTGGAGACAACATCTAAAAGCAGCGAACTCTGCTCTCCAGAGCGAGTAGATTGGTAACCCCGCCTCCTGCTCTCCTCTATCTTGTCTGCTGTCATGATTCATGCAGCTATTATTTCATCCAAATGAAAAATGGAGAACAGAGAAGCAGATCATGGCTTGTCTACAGTGAAAAGAAGGACTGGGTTATTTACTTTTTCCGTTGCCTTTTTGGAAACAAAAGAAAGAACAATCAGCTTAGTTAGAATGGGCTTTGTGATTGGAAAAAAATCTTTCATTCCTTGTGAGACAGCATGAAAGCCAGTTGAGCACCTTGCCAATATAAAAAAGGGACAGAAGAAAACATAGAACATAGTCCTCCAGACTTCATCCCCATCATAGGGTGAGCCGGAAGATATGGCGGCGCGGACGAACGCAGCGGCTCCTCGCGCTCCAGCTAAAACAGTGTTTTCTATGCACCGTGGGGTTGAGGGGATGGAAATTTCATCTGTGTTGTATGTTACATGTAGCACATTTGACAATAAAGTTGAGTTGAGTTGAGTTGAAAACAGCAAGGAAAGGGATGAGAAGATAGAGACAAAAGGTAGAACAAATAATGTATGTCTATTCTATTAAAATTTCTGTATCTGTATAATTGGTCTGTTCTATGGGCCCCCTGCCTGTCTTTACCTAGGGCCCCAGATTTCCTCAATCCGCCCCTGCTTGTTTTAACCCTGTAATGCCAAATGTATCATATTTGATACATACGGTTTCTGAAATGTTTTGCGTCTGACACCTTTTGCATAATTTAATGGTAAAAACTTTGCTCAAAATCCTATTTTACACAATCAGATATACCTGATAACAGAGGGCAGAAGACTACACAAAAAATTATTTTTACTTATCGCATAGTAATAAATGATTAATATCAAAAATTTATTTTTGTTTTTTCTTTTTACATATTTTGTTAAAAGGCCAAATAAGGAATTCAAACAAAAAAAGGTAATTTTCTGTTTTGTTTTATTCTTGGATCGGGCTTTAAAGGGTTAACAGAGTTAAAATGTGAATCCTGCCTTTAGTCTTTAGACCACAGAGTCTCCAGATGTGTTTGCTACGCAAAACTCCAGGAACTCAGCATTTAGGGTTGTTGTTTTTTTTTTTTTTTTTTTTTTTCCAACACAGGACACAAGAGAAAAGCTTAAAAAGAAGCAGAAGTAAGTCTGCCACCTGTGGACGATGGTCTATGAGCTGAAGAGGTCTTACGATGGAGAGACGCTGAAGATTTCCTGCTTTGTATCTCCTCCCCTCCTCCTCTGCTGTTATGGTTAAAAGGCTCCAAATCAGGTCTGCGTGTTTTTGTTTTCCACGCCACAGCTGAGGTGACGTTAGCTTCATCATGACAATATAACCTTGGAACCCTCCTGGCCACCATATTGTCTCTCTGCGCTCCCCTCAGCTCTCCATCCTCTGCTTCTATCTCTCCTCCGACTCCCTCTGCTCCTCACTGATTGCTGTTATCATCACACCATCTCATTGTTCCTCCTCCGACGCTTTGCTTTTTGCCCTCTTGTCGCTCCGCGTCTCTATCCTCGCTGCTCGCTCTTCCATTTCTCTGTGCTTTTAAATCTCACTATCTTTTCTTTGGCCTCTGCCTCTTTCCCTCCACCGTCGGAGAAAACAACTGAATCAATCTCCAAGTCGCTTCCACTCAGGATCTGAGTCTATTTCGTTCCCTGATTTTGTCATTTCTCTCAGGTTCAGTGTAGGGGACGTGGGGCCAAAACAAGCGTGACAGAGGGGGATGAATTTTCAGCTTGTATTCACGGCTCTGGGGTTCATTGGATGGGCTGAGGCGTGAGTGTTTGTCCTGGCTGCACGCTGTCCCCCAGGCTCTGGCATTTATCAGCACATTAACCAGTCGCATGTGTTATTTGCTTCAATGACACACTCATAGTTTAGGGTTGCTTTGCTGAAATAATAGTTCAGCTCAGTTCACTGGATGCATGTTTACTAGCGCGGCGGGTTATTCCGGACCCCTGCTACAGCTCTGCGTGACGGAGTCATTTACGCTGACCACAGAACAATAGCAACCAATTAGATGCACATTATCTACATCCAGAGTCATTCTTCTCTCTGTGTTGTTGCCCTTTACAGGTCATTTGCAGCAGTAATTACATTTCACTGTTTCTTAGGCCTTTGTCTGCGGCTGAAACCTCGGCACTGTGGTTTGCGAAGCACAGAACTTTATTTACAACAAAGAGACGGCCGACAGACTGTATGGGTGAGGCGTAGTGACCCACGAGGACACAAAAGGCCCAGGACCAGACATCCGTCAATCCGCTCCCTTCTGTCTCCAGTCAGAGTGAGATATCGGCGTCTCTCCATTTAGCTCCGGCCGATGGTCAGGACCCAGATAGCATCTGCCCTTTTTGGAAGCCGGCGCAAATCCAAAGAGCACAGTGACAATTATCGACAATCAATGTCTATTTACCTGCCATTCACAGTCCTTCTGAATGGAGCCAATCCTGTCCAGCTGTTTGAAGAAAAAGGGCTGAAGTTTTTCTCTTTTTCTCCCTCAAGGTCAAACCTGGACCAGTTCATAATCAGCGGGAAGTTTTTGGCTATAGAGAGCAGCTGAGGTGCTTTAGCTTTCTGTTTACCATTAAACTTTCCACTCCTTTAAAGGAAAAGTCCGGTCAGCAAGGAATGATACATGGATCATTATCTATACATAAAAATAATTAATTTTAATGAATTTAAAAACAATAATTTTGGTCGCGATCACTGAGTCAACGACCGGCCGTTTTT
>NW_015150883.1:404986-407070 GCF_000732505.1 Cyprinodon variegatus
CACAGGTGAGTGACCACGTCATCTTCTGTCAGATGATCGTGGTCTTTCAGAAGTTTGAATTATGAATATTTTAGAATTGATGTTTTAGGAGTGAGGTGTTACTATATTTGTTCCCTGACTCAGTTATCACGATGAAAATTGTTATATTTATTTCTTTACTTTACTTGAGAAAGCTTCCTGGAGAGGTAGCAAAACGTCTTCAAATCTTGGAAACCAAGTCCAGTGGATATTTTTTTTGAATTTTTCCTGAATTTCTTTACTGAGTTACGCAAAATTCATCAAATCACCACAAATGTATTAGTTTTAGGTATAGATAATGATTATTGATTATTCCTTGATGGCTCGACTTTAATGATGGTTAAAAAACAAAACCAACGAGCCCTTCCATGGATCTCATTGCCTGGAATAGTCTGTTTGCTGCATAATACATGTAAGCTGCAGTTCAGTTTTCATGAACCAAGTCTCCAGCATCGTTAAATCCTGCATCACGTTACATGCTGGTGTTTTAAATGTTTACAGTAATCCATATGAATACCTGTTGCCATGGAGACCTCTCAGGGTGACTGTTGAAAACCCAACAGAACCCTTAAGGATCCAATTCTAATCTGATGTCAGGCTAATGAAGGGTATTGCTGCTGCTTACCGTTCCCACGGTAACATAAGTTAGTTTTAAAACTCTGACCTTCCCTTTGATTTGGTTTTGTGTCATTTCTGAATTTGGGACTTTGAGCAAACAGAGTTCGGCACAAACGTGTCGATGCTGACATGTTAAGACTTTCCCAGTAAACAGGTCATACATGCAGTTCTGCTGAGAACCACCTGGAGCAGCCAAAGTAGCTCATAGCAGCACCGTTTAAAAGCTGTGGCCTCAGATCTAAGCAGTAAAGGGCCTCTGTGTTCGTGGAAGCACAATAAAGTTCTGAGAAAAGAAAATAATGAATTATGGACCTGCAGCATGAGCTAGCAGAGTGTTTGGAGCCTCACATATTTCGGTCTGTACAGGGACAAGGGATCAGGTAAATTTTTTCAGACAAAACACAGTGAGAAAAGGAGAGAAAAAAAACAGGCCTTTTTCTTAAATTGCTGGTGGCATAAACAAAACCAGCACACAGCATGAAAACAGGACTCTGACTCGGTTTGATGAAGCAGAAAGGTGGGTGCCTGCATGTTTGTGTTTGCCAGCTGGTAGGACACTGGAGATACTACGGTTGCACGAACTGTACAAATACTTCAAACCAGTGACACCCCTCTGAGAAAACACACAAAGGAAACGGCGGATGCCTCAGCAGCACAAATAGGACACAGAGCTGAGAGATGAAGGAGAGGGAGGATGGAGGCAGAACGATGAAGAGGGGAGAGCAACAACCCAAACAGTCAAAGTTTCAGAAACATCAATGGAGATAAAGGAGAATCAGAATAACCTCTCCTTGGGATTTCTTTTAATATCAATATTAATGTGACCTGTTTAATTCAATTACATTTCAATTCAGTTTATTTCTATAGCGCCAATTCACAACACATGTCATCTCAAGGCACTTTACAGTTCAACCAGATCATCCAGTCAAATTAATTCAAAGTTTTCTATCTAAGGAAAACCAGTTGATTACATTGACTCATTGACTCAAATGCAATTCCTCACACTAAGCATGCTTGTAGCGACAGTGGAGAGGAAAAACTCACATTTAACAGGAAGAAACCTCCAGCAGAACGAGTCTCAGTGTGAGCGGCCATCTGCTGAGGCGGACTGGGGTTCAGCCCCATCCAGGAAACACACAGCCAGGCAGATGAGCTCCGAGCCAGCTCCCATGTCAGAGGATGAAAAGAGCACATCCAGTTAGTCACAGTCAGAGAAACAGGACTACACTGGAAAACAAGCCGATCTCCAGCATCTATAAACAAGAGTGTTGATGGAAGCAGCACGGCTGAGGATGAAGAGAGCACATCCAGCCAGTCACAGTCAGAGAAACAGGACTACAATGAAAAACAGGCCTATTTCGAACATCTATAAACAAAGGTGTTGATGGCAGCAGCACAGCTGATATTTCTCTCCAGGATGGAGTCACAGCCAAACAGGAACAGACCAG
>NW_015150883.1:407720-418731 GCF_000732505.1 Cyprinodon variegatus
ACTTGAATTGTGTATTCTCTTGTCTTTGCCATGCTGTTTAATTGGTAAGAGAATTAGGCCTCTGGGTGACGTCATATTTATACCCCAGAGAAACAGGAAGTCATGAAATACTAATTAAAAGGTTCTAGATTCCCTGGCCAACTTTAGCCACTACAGAAAAATACATTTAAAGGAAATCATTACATTTTTAGCAGAATTGTTAAGGGTGCCAATAATTGTGGGACACACGATTTAATGTTTTTTTTATTTTCTAAATGTGTGATTTTATTTTTACCATCAAATTAATGTACTTAGATAAAAGGTTGGATTTTTTAAAGTCCTCTACCACATCTTAAACAGGGGTGCCAGTAAATGTGGAGGGTACTGTTTGTCCATGATCTTTCTTCTAGAACGACTCTCCATGTTCTCCCTTCCTAAATAGACTTTTTTTTTTTTTTAACAGTGTCCTGTCTGGCAATGTGGCAATAAGAATAATTGTCTTGATGCCAAAAAGAGCCCAACAGATTTTACTTTCACAAGTGGAGCAGTATGGCAATTGCCATATTGCTCCACTTGTTTTAATGCATATAAATTGCTTTATTATAATTATGCAGGGAGTTTTACAGTTTATATGGACACTGCAATGTAAATAGAGCAGAAAGACAGAAGAAGAAAAGGAAAAAAGAGAAAAAAAAGAGAAAAGATGAAAGAAAGAGGGGATAGAAAGGAGACAATGACAAAACATTTTTAGTCTGCTTCATCAACTGTAACGAGATAAAAAAAGAACAGCACAACTGAAAGACATGGTACGAGATATACAATAAAGCAACACCTTTAAACTATCGCTAAAGTAATATTATTAAGTCTGACATGTACTAAATAGACCTTAGCAAAATGCCTTCATTCAATAAAGTTGGATAAAACTGCTTCTCTCTTCACTCTCTGCCTCTTGGTCAAACTGCTTCCTGCTTCTGTGTCATGCTTCAGTTTCTGATGGTTATTAAGTTCATCATCAAACCAAGCAGATAAATGTCGCTGGGATGGTCTCAGTCAGATTCCATGGGTCAGGTAGAAAAAAGCATTCAGCAATTTATAACAATAATTAAACGTCTAAACCTAAAAATAAAAAATAAAAAAAACCCACCTAATCCAAGATTAAGATAACAACTTTCCTTAAATAAAAACAATCCCCTGGAGACACAGATTTTCATGAAGTGTGAAAATAAATTGCTCCAAAAAATGCTTATAGAGAAAACAGATTGTGTTATTTAGTTCTGCATATTAAACGCCTTAAAATTTCACTGGGGGATAAGGAGACTTCTTTATTGGTGTTTATAAATCCATTGACTTTCTTTAGGATCAGTTGGTTGGATATCTGATGGATAAACAGGCAGACAATTGACATTACATACTGATGACCTTTCATCCGTCTTCATTTAAACCAGACAGCTCTCCTCAGTATATCACATTCCTGTTAGCAGTAACAGTCTGGTTTTATGGTTGTAAATATTGGTAATTTGTTAAAACAAACCTTATCCACTCTATTCTTTGTATTGAACTACTATGTAGATGTTTGGCGTGAGTTAAAGGAAAAGCTTTAAAATCCTCATAAGAACAGACGCTTTCTCTGGTTATTGTATTCTGCGAGGTGGACTGGGCTCAGGCCAGCTTGGAATGTCATTTGCAGACTGAATTGTGTGGCCTTCTCAGCTGGAAAGTGACACTTCAAAGGAAGGAATGAAAGGAGAAAATGGGAGACGACTCAAGGATCGGCAGCTCATGGTGTGACGCATCATTTTCAAATTTCATTTGACAATGACATGGCTGGTGAGAATGAAACATGAGACGTAGGACATCAGTAGCCTCTTCGGTAGGATTTTGACATGAAACGATAAAAATACATCCCTGCATTTGAATTTCCTAGAAAGAGCCTCTTTTCCACTTAAACCTCCAGAAATTGCTTTATGTCCGTAAAAGAAATCCAGTGAATTCATCATCCTGCTGTTCTCATTCCTCTCAAAGGCTCCAACATAAAACTGCAGTACATCTTTCCAAAAAAGTCAAAAAAAAAAAAAAAATCCACTGGACTTTGCTTCAAAGGTTGAAGATGTTTCGTTTTGATCCAGGAAGCTTTTTCAAATTCAAAATGTCAGCAGCTGAGCAGCTTTAGATGTATTTCTTTTATCACTTGCTTGATCTGGATCCATAACTAGGAAAAACTAAAGTTCAATTATTATTGCTGTGTGTTTCTGACATTCTTGGGATTTTATTTCCCATAAATCATTGCACATCTTGGGGATCAATGCCTGGTCCTCCTGGGTACCAATGCTTTTACACGGTGAGGTGTTAGGACTAAGGTTTGAATTGAGTTCAGGTTGAGATTGGAGGTAGATATGAAGCCGTAGTGACTGGATGATCTGGAGAACAGTAAAGTGCCTTGAGATGACATGTGTTATGAATTGGCGCTATAGAAATAAACGATTGAATTAATGGTTAGATTTATGGTCAAGGTCATGGTTAGGCTGTAGAAATTAGTTAAATGATTATTGTGTGTTGGAGGGGTAAAGAAATAAAGTTGAGTCAGATTATTCTGTATTTTTTGAGTCCATTTATCCTCAGGCCAGGTTTTACATTTACACTCTACAGCAGAGGTCATGGATTAGTTGACCACGGTCCGGATCTGAATCCTCCTGCTGGCTAATCTGGACCCAACCTGATATAAAACATTTATAAATTACCGCATGTTGTCTGACGACAGTGTCTAAATGTCACTTGCGCCGCTTCTCCTGTGACCCTGAAATCTCACATCCTCCTTCACCGCTCCACTCTGCAGCGCTCCAGACCTCTGGCGTGAAGCAAAGCCTACAGTCTCTGCTGTTCCTCCCGTATTGCTGCGCTCAGACTTCCTCAGAGCTCGAGGAAAGCATGTGTGATATTATCATAAATTCGTAGGAGAAAAACATGCAGAAATTAACGCTTAATTTAATATGACATATTAAAAAAATCCCCATCAGCATGCAGCAGATGTGCAGTTTCTGATGGAGATGACGACTCTTAAGCTGCTGACTGCCACTATCTCGCCAGTGTTTGCCAGTTTTGGGTACTCTAGCCAAGCTGAGTTTTGCTGAGTCAAACTGAGTTTTGTCACCTGAGTTAATCTTGTTGTTTTTTTTTCTTTGCCTCTCGGCAGGAAGTCATCCTGCAAAATGGATGTTTTGGACTTTCTCCCCCTGGAAGGATTCTCTGAGCATCAAAGTGAGCTGGGGATTCAAGCTGGTGGTTTGGATCTACTTTTCCCCGAGGATTGTTTGGGCTTCTCTCTGAGCAAGGGATTCATCTCCACAATAACCTGTTCAAGTACCGCAGGAAATCTAAGTGGCAGTCAGCTCTTCCTTTCCTTAAGGAAACACCTCAACCTGGTTAAATCCTGTCTGCCCCCCAACGAACAAGTCATTTACTGGAACAACCCACACCGACTGGATTCAAAGAAAGACACCTTTCCTGGAAACGTGAGTCCTGTTGTCTTAATTCCCTTCTTCAAATCAAAGACACAAATTTCCCACTGAGCCTGAACTAACCGCAAAATCTTCCCCTTCACTTTTCAGTCCCGGTTCGACAGTGTTCAGAGCAGCACTGGACTCCTCTCTACCAACTCACAATAAAACCTGTTAAACTTTTCCCTGTTCTCTCAGTTTGGTTTTCTGCATTTGGGTCAGATCTTTGGATAAAATCATGACAGTTCTGTACTTAAAAAAAAAAAAGATTTTAAAACCGAAAAATGTCCTTTCTTTTTTATGTATAATGTATATCATGAATGCATAAAAACCTCATTTTATTTCAGTGTTAAATTCAGTTTAAAGTAACAGATTATAATTAAAAATGTCTCCGGACATTTGCTCAACAGAATGCTACTTAACAGCAAACAGTTCTCCAGAATGAGGAAGCTCATCATTCCTCTGAGCTTTGCAAAGCCACTGGGCATATAGTGATGATATAGTGAAGAACAGTTGTGTCTTCTACCATTATTCTAGACTTACCATTGAGTCAATCAGGCTCTGCCACTGCTTTAGGACTCATTAGTCACCATCCTCCAAGACTCGTCCATCCAGCCACAGAACCACCGTGTCTCCTCTTGTCTCTGAGGTGCACGGTGCTAAATGTCCTCAGATGACACCTAAGAAGGCCGGCTAGACTTACTAATCTGGTCTATTTTAGACTGGAGAGTCTGATTTTATTTACTTTTTGATTTAAAAAACAAACATTCATGGTTACAGCATTTCTTTTCTGTATCCCTATGCAGGCTTTATAATGCAAACCACAGAAAACCACAAAACTTTATTTGAAGGAAATATAATAAGGTTTCATTATTGCTGAAGGCAAAGAAAATATTTTGGAATTTAAAATAAAAAAATAAAAAAGTTTAGAGACCAACTTGCTGTCTTCTTTGGTTTGATTTTTGTTTATATATATATATATATATATATATTATTTTTTCAAATTATGTCTTACTGATCACGTCCTCCTCACCTTAAACCCAGTCTCAATTTAGACCCTAGACATGCGCCTTCACCCCTTAGTCCAGGAAAAGTCAGAATGTAATTTGTAAAACTAACTCAGAAAAAGAGAAATAAAGAAAAATTATCTGAAAACAATAAAATAGAAAATTAAAGAAATGTTGAAATAGAAAAGACAATCTAAAACTTCAGAAAGCAGCAAAGTTACTCTAAAAACCTTTCCTTTTTATTGTGTTGTTTTTTCTTTTCTGGATTAGACTTTGTTCAAATTTCCATTTTTGTTCTAAGCACCAATAATGGAGCTAACTTCCCTCCATAGCTGAATGTGGAGCATCAAATAGGCAGCAATGCTGTGCATGTTTAAGTCTGATGGGCTTTGAGAGCGTTTTTGATGCCCTGAATGCAGATTGAACAAACTGCAGGATAACTATGAGAGAAACGATAGAGAAATGATAGAGAAACTGTCTATGTGCTGTTTTATCTGGTTCTTTAACGAAAAAGCTCTAAGGCTCCCATATGACGCTACATTTGACTATAAAATAAATTAACAATGAGGCCCTCAGAGTAGATTTTTAATGTTTGTGCAAAAAAATACCTCTCAGATCAGGCAAATGGTCTTTACCTAAAGTCTCTTCATTCAGCCGCCCCTCTGGACGAGGTGTTTTAGCTTTCCAACCTTTCCTCCCAAAGGTCGCGCCCCCACAACCTGCTACTATGACAACCAGTTAGCGAGGAATAATACATTAGATGCTGGATGGAAACAGACCAACAGGCTTCTACAAACCGTGGAACCTATTTCTCCTGATGACATCATAAAGGGAATGGTTTTCAAACAGAGCATTTTAGGACACATTAGCTAAGAGGTGGGATAGGCAATGATAGAGGTAAAAGTTTTCTTTTTAGTTTTTATTTGTGAAGCACATACACAGGTTTCAGGTCACAAATCAGTGGTACAAAATATTAATATAGGGAATTTTGCATAATATAGGGCATTTAAGCAAGTTTGCTATACTGTAATTAGTCAGTTAATCAAGATATTAAAGAAGTTGTTCACTTAGAAAAACGTTTGTTAGGCCTTTCAATTTCAATGTTTGACTGGAGGGTAGTTCTGTGGACAGTCCAGAAAATAGAAATGAATTTGATGAAATACTAATTACTACAGAAGTAGAAAGCTGTAGTTCTTGGCTTTTTCTTTCCTTTGCCTTCTCGAGGTAATGACATAACTTTTAGGGTTTCTGTTTGTGGGAGATGTTTTGTGTTTTCCTTTTTTTGTCTCCACCCATCCACTAGATGGTGCCCTTTTCCCCTGTTGCCCTGGAGGGCCTCTTCTGGTTTTCCACCCACACCTGCGGCTCGTTTGGTCATTACCAGAGGAGTATATGAGCAGCAGACTGTCACCACCTCAACGCCTGAGTGTTTGCCAGTATTGGGTACTCTAGCCTCAATGAGATTAGCTGGATCTAACCTTCTGAGTTTTTGTCTCTCTTTGCCCAGAGTCCTAAGAGAGGATAACTTCCTGATCTGCTGGATAAGCCTGGTCCTTCAAGCCTTGGAAGGAATCATTCGTCTCCCTGAGATTCAAGGAAAATATTTACCACTCCTGTTAGATGTCCACTTCAGGAAAACTCATTGACAGTCTCCTCCGCTGCTCCTCTGGACCACTCCCTGTCTGCCTGTCCGCCCTCCAGCCAAGTATCACCAAGTCTGTGAATCAAGCAGCAACTTTAAGTCTACCTCTGTGAGTCCTTCCCTGCCTTTATTTAAGCTTTGACCTAAAAATTCCCACGGACCTTGAACTCACCACTTTCATCTCCCTCTAGTGTTTCCGGTTCACCTGACCGTTGGATATTCCACAGCTGAGAATCCTCCTTTTGTTCTCTTAGAGTTATCCCATTCCAATAAACGGTTAAACTTTTTATCCGCCTCTGAGTTGTTTCTGCATGTGGGCAAAACATCTGAAAACCATCATGACAATAACTATCTCATTATCACTGTTAAACCATTCATTGTTTTCTTGAGATAAGATAATTATCCCGTTATCATAAGAAAAAAAGCCCTGAATTGCTAGTCCATCCATGCCTGTTGCCCGTAGTTGTGCAGTCGTGATACCGCATGTGTTATTTTCTTATTTCTTTTCAGTCATTGTCAGGTTGTGGTGGATGGTTGGATTGCATGGAATACAGTAGAAACAAATCTGATTGTTTTTGAATTAAAATCTTTAATCTGAACTGATTTTGGTGGTTAATGTATCTTATACCTGTTACAGGTGTAACAGAACACCAGCACTAAGGTGCCAGAGGCATAGGTCTAATTGCTTATGTATCAGATGTGGAAGCAAATCATCAAACCAACAACGTTGTCTCATTACCTAAAAGTTAACCAGGATTATTTACAGAATTACACATAGGCTGCCATGACTTATACCTATAAATCCTCTCCTGCTGTTGTGGTATTGAAGGATGGAATCAGTTTTAATTTTCACCCATTACCTCATTATGATGAGAAAACATCTTTCATTATCTTTAGTTAATGAGGAAATGAACTCTTTTTCTCAAACTACTGTGAAAAGGTATCCGAGGGACACGACCACTCTCGGCTTCTGTAGATTACCAATCTTCTGATGCATTTACATGAAGGCCAAATTTTAAACAATTCGTCTAACACTACATTAAAGAGTATATTTCTGTCCCTCTTTAAGAACTTGCTATATTTTACATGGAGAAAAATATTTCAAGCCTTTATTTGTTGGTAAATTTATAATGAAAACTCTAAATTGAGACTTTTAGAAAATTAATTGTTGTCTGACAGCTAAATACTGAAAATTCATGGCGTGACTCCTTGATCAGCTAATTAAGTGAAGACACCTGCAAAGGCGAGTGCTGAGCCTCTAAATGGTCTCAGTCTGGCTCAGACGATACGGAGAGGACCGCTGAGTAAACAGATGTCCAAAGGACCGCCGATCACACCCTCCACAAGCTCTGACTTATTTATCTGCTTTGGATTTCACCATGAGTTACAAGTAAATACCTTTTTTCACAATGCTCTCATTTTCTGAGTGACTGAATTTGGGGCTTTTATTATCTTGGCGTCTTAATCATTAGACCAACAAGATATAAAAACGTAGTATTTCCCCTGTTCTGTGAATCCATGTGATAAAGAAGGTTCTCTCTGAAATAAGTCAGTAATACTATTTTCATTTTCTTTTCAATATTACCTTATTTTTTTAGTTACCTGTTTATTCTAGTACTAATATATATTTTATATGTCAATGAATCAGTGATATCCTTCAGTGTGAAGTGCATTTAGACCAAGGATAGTAGAACATTCACCACATGTAGGTAGAGCTTCTTGGTAAATATTCATATTCCAAAGAATTTAAAAAACAATCCACTGGATTTTCTTTCAAAGGTTGAAGATGTTTCGCTTCCCATTCAGGAAGCTTTTTTAGTTCAAAATGTAAAAAATAGCATTGAGTTCGATGTTATATATAGTGGACCAAAACAAAGCCTTCTTTTGGCTAAGCAAACATGCAAATTGAAACAGACAAACGGGTCTGCCCCATGGAATGGGGGTCGCTTGGTTTCTTTGTCTCGGAAAGGGTAGTCATTCTAAGGAATTGTTGACCTGGCTGAACAGAAGAGGTGTTCTGGTCCCCTGTAAAGGGGTGGGGGTTGCGATGATAGCCGGAAGGAATCATCTCAATCGCTAAGTTGTAGGTTTTTGAAAGCTAAAATCTGAGTCCACCCCCTCTTTTAAGGTTGGTTTTTCTATCATTTCAATTCAGTTTATTTATATAGCGCCAAATTCACAACACACGTCATCAAAAGCACTTTACAGTTCACCAGATCATACAGTCAAATTGATTCAAAGTTTTCCATCGACTCATTGACTTAAATACAATCCCTCACACTAAGCATGCTTGTAGCGACAGTGGAGAGGAAAACCTCCCTTTTAACAGGAAGAAACCTCCAGCAGAACCAGGCTCAGTGTGAGCGCCAATCTGCTGAGCCCGACTGGGGTTCAAGGAGACAGAAGGAAAGACACAAAAAGCAGCTGTAAAAGGCTAACCTGACAACAGCCAGATGCATGTCTCGCTCCGCCTAGCTCCACTAACATACATCTGGGAAACCGCCATAGGAATTGCCTTTACTGAAGGCTGGGCCTTATCAAAACTCCTTGCATATGATTGGATAAGCCAGTTGTCTGTCATCTTTATCGACGTGCTATTTCAACCACTCACACCGAAGCTAACCCGTGACGCTGTGAGAGCTACGCAGGAAAAAAACAAAACAGAACAGCCGACATCTTGGATATAGCAACAGTGGAATCAGCGCAATGTCGGTAAATGATCAGTGTCGTTTGTGCCATGAAAATGTGCGGATAAAAGGCAACATTGTGCACAGCAGACTTATTTTAAAAAAAGAAGCCAACCAAAAAAGTATAGACGAACGACTTACAGAACTCGCTTCTCCACTACGTCACATCCAGGAAACACCCGCCCTGCGTCCTAATTGGCCAGACCATAAATTTGGTTGGGGAAATCACTTTCAATGAGCGGTATCCCAGATGTATGTGAGAGGAGCTAGGCGGAGCGAGACATGCATCTGGCTGTTGTCAGGTTAGTAAAAGGCGGCCCCGTCCAGGAAACACACAGCCACGCAGACGAGCTCTGAGCCAGCTCCCATGTCAGAGGATGAAGAGAGCACATCCAGTCAGTCACAGTCAGAGAAACAGGACTACACTGAAAAACAGGCCATTTTCAAACATCTATAAAGGGTGTTGATGGCAGCAGCACAGCTGATATTTCTCTCCAGGATGGAGTCGCAGCC
Organism: Cyprinodon variegatus; assembly: GCF_000732505.1. NCBI lineage: Eukaryota > Metazoa > Chordata > Actinopteri > Cyprinodontiformes > Cyprinodontidae > Cyprinodon > Cyprinodon variegatus. The sequence goes on from NW_015150883.1 coordinate 417,043, forward strand.
AAACAGGAACAGACCAGTTGAAGCTACTATGAGAAAAAGCAGAGAGAGCAGAACGTTAGAGATTGAACTAACAGATTCTGCAGAGTGGGAGAATAGAGAGAAAATGAAGCAGAATGATGAAATGGGGGTCCCTATGTCCTCCAGAAGTCTAAACCTATAGCAGCATAACTATAGTTAGAGTGGCTCAGGATAACCTGAGCCACTCTAACTATAAGCTTGATCAAAAAGGAAAGGTTTAAGCCTAACCTTAGAAGTAGACAGGGTGTCTGCCTCATGGACTAAACAAAGATGGTTTCCTTCACACCCCTCTCAAGACTCAGACTTATAGTAAGATTGTGTAACTTTCTACCAGGTTAAACTTTATGCTTGACCTCACTTATCTTGAAATTCGTATATATTCAGAAAATAACACAAATGTATTACCATGGAGAGAAGAAATAATAGTTATGGCGGCAGTTCAGACAGAGCTTTTACATAGTTATGGATAGCGCTGTAAAACATTATGTCTAGGCCAATAGAATGGACCTGTCATTGGTAAGGCATTTGTGGACTTTACAAAGGGGTACAAAATTATAGAGTTTATTCCACTTAACTTACAATGCAAAAAAAAATGCAGTGGTGACCTAGAATAGAGTTTATTCCACTTAACTTACTTACAATGCAAAAAAGAAGCAGTGGTGACCTAGAATTGTTGAGTATCACAATTAGTCTGTCCAAACTGGTATCCTAACTACATTAATTAGTTAGCCCCTTATTGCCAAATTGCAAGAATCATTTCTATGGTTTAGATCCTAATGACTAGTTCTCATCAGGGGTTTTCCTGTTAATAAGACCATTATCTTTTCTTTAATTCCAACTTTTACCTTCTCTCCCTCCCTCCCTTTCTCTCCCTGTCTTTCTCTCTACATGGTAGCAAGTAATTAAAGTGGTCAGGGCCATTCCATTACCTGGGGGCGGACGACTTCTTGAGAGGCCGCTGAGATCAAAATGAAAACCAATTAGTGCTGGGCTTCTGTCCTTTCATAATGCAGCAAGACAAAAGCTGCCTATTGGTTGGCCTTTCTGGATTTTTTTTCCTTTTCTTTTACAATGCAGAGTGCTGCTGCTGTTTGGATCGGGGTCAAAAGAAGAATAACGCTCAAAGCAAGAAAGATTCAATGAGACACGTGTACTGGATGTCATTGAAGAAGAGGTGCTTGTAGGGCCATATGCATTTAGAGAATCTGTGGGGAGTCGAATCTTTAGGTGACAGTAACGTCAATGATTCTTTTAACCTCAAGGACAAAATCGGCTTTTAAGGAAATAACAGTGAGAGCCAGAATGCTGCCAGGTGAGAGGCTGTTGATGCTAAAGAAAGGCTAACACAATTTAAGAAAATGTATTGATGTTTTAAAATAGCTAAGTATGTTAGCATCCATAGTGCATAGTTACCTCTGTAGTACGGCTGGACATTTTTAAAGGAAAAGTGAGTCATTCTCTTTTTTAACATGATTTTTATATTTCATGCAGTTTAGTCTTTAAAGGAAAAGTCAGGTCATATTCAGGATACAAACTTCTGAAAGTACTTTAAACATAAAATTATTATATATCGTTCAATAAATGATAAGTGCTTTTAATTTAAAGTCATTTCCATTTGAATGTGCTTTACTGGAGGCTTCCATGTTTGTCAAAGAACACTACTGCCACCTA
>NW_015150883.1:420289-422796 GCF_000732505.1 Cyprinodon variegatus
AACTGTAGTACAGTTTGTTGTTCATTGATTCAAATGTAAGCAACAGAGAAATTAAGCAATGTTAAATATGCCTAAGATCAATTACATTGCACTTACTGGCATGCTTATTTCTAAGCACAGTTTCCCCACTACAGTAATGTAGACTACACCACTGCATTAACCTACAAATTTAAACAACACAAACATATTTTCAGCAAATAGGCATCTAAATCAATACTTATGTGACAAACTTTAATCAACTAAAGCTCATCAAGAGAATCTCAAGAGTGTGCAAAGCAGTAATCAAACCAAAAGGTAACTACTTTGAAGAACCTAGAATACAAGACATATTTTCAGTTGCAGACACTTTTTGTTAAGTATATAATTCGACATGTGTTAATTCATAGTTTTGATGCCTTCAGTATAAATCTTCAATTTTCATGCTAATGAAAATAAAGAAAACTCTTTGGACGAGAAGGTGTGTCCAAGGTCTGTACTGTATATACAGTGTATATATTTTAAGAAAATATATCACCATAAACTTCTGTCATTTTTTAAATGTCCATTGATGTTTTATTTTATCAGATGCCTACTAGAAGTCAGTTGATGCTTTCGCTGCATCCTTCTCCTGTAGGAGATTAACTAGGAAGTCTATTACTATCTTGTCCAAGCAGCAGAGAAACCAACATGTTTCTTTTCTCTACCACAATGAAGGAAATGAAACACAATGTGCTGGTAATTTCCACTTTACAAGTGGAAAGGATTGTCTAACAGAGCACATGACGGCAGCATAAGCCGCAACTTGATTCAGGTTTGTTGGATTTATCTGGTTTTCATCAACCCAGTCCTCAGAACCAACTTTCCTGCATGTTTTAGACCTGTCTGTGCCTCCACACACCTTACCCCTTACACACAGTGATTGGCAGCCCCCTGCATCCTGTGGTCTGTTAAAAATGAGGAAGTTATGTCCCCTAAAAAAGCCGTTGCGCCTCGAGGGCTTCCTCACGGTCCTTTTCCTGGGAGCAAGTTATTTACTACTCTTAAATCAAACTGGGTAAAACCATATAAAAAGGACTATAAAACAGGAGTGAAAAATAACAGAGTTTATTCCAGATCAGGTCGTTACAGGACAGAGAAAAATGCTTGGAGCTATGCACAGCTATGGGCTCAAAAATCACGTCCGCGAGCGTCCAGCAAAAATTGAGCCCCGAACAAGGTCATCACCTGCTTCTTATAGCTCATGAGTCTATGTGTTGCATCATGTGGATGCTTAGCTGTCTGTATCAGAAACTTACACGCCATCCATGTCTTGAACTTCATGCAGCTTGCTTCTATACTTCAGTGTTACAGATAGCTATCCTCTATCAGACCGGCTCCAAGATGTGCCCATATCCTGTGTATTCTTAAAGACACGAAGGCTGTCCTGATAAGATGACCCTTCGTACACACAGTGACATCCACACTGTGAAGGAAGGCCTCATACTCTGTCTAATCTGGCTAACAGAATAACAATGCACATGATGTATAAATAATAAACCTAACAGGTCGCTGCTGAGGAAGAAGTGCAATCATTTGATGTAGTTGTGCTGGAGCAGAGACACATCTAAAATATGCGAGATAGCGGGTTCTGATGACCAAGTTGGAAAATCCCTGGTTTAAAAGGTAACCTGTGTTTCACTAGAGTTGGGGCTTTTGAAATCAGCCCAGGTAACCTGCAGCCAAACCTCAGGCTTGCTCAGTTGGATCAGCTCCTTTCTGCCTTTCATTTTTCTCCCTGCTGTAACTATGTGATGTCCATGACTCTCTTTTTCAACCTTTACATATGTGCTTGTTCTTGGCTGGCACCCTCTCCCTGCTCTGGCCACATGTAGCTCACTCTCTTTGCCTGATTCCAATTTCTTCCGGAGGCATATATTTAGGTGCAGCTGTTTTGTCCCCAAGCATGGTGGGGAGAGAGATTGCATGTCCCTGTGTAGAAATTTTGTGAAAGGGGGTGATGCAGTAGTTCGTGGGTTGTCACACTACAGCAAAACTGCATCTTCCTTCACAAATTACCAAATTTAATGACTTATGGCATTACACTTGTCACCACTCTCGAGGTGAAACAACCCACAGGTTTTACCAAGGCTGGAATCCAGTGTGCTCATGACCCATAGAAAATAATAAAGAATTGTTTACTTTTCTTTTACTTTGATACTTTTGAGTATATCTGCCTTGGCAGGGAGATATATCTGAAGCAGTTTTGTACATTTTTAATGTTCACTCCTGAGAGATTTTTGCTTTGAACTTTCTGCTGAGTGATTTTTGAGTGTTGTTTAAAGCAGTGATCTCAACTCCAGGCTTAGAAATCTGCTGCTCTGCAACTTTCAGGTCCATCACTGCTCAACACAGCAGAATCAAATGATTCCTCAGCATTCAGTCAAGTTTGCTAAAAACCTGGTAATAAGCCACATCTTGGTTCAGGTTTGTTTGTTTAAAGAGAGATACACTTAAAAATTAAAGGGTGCTTCATCTGGTCTTCAAACCCC
>NW_015150883.1:424403-429814 GCF_000732505.1 Cyprinodon variegatus
CTAGGAGGAGTACAGTTTAAAGTTCTGCAGTTATCCTGGTACCTGGTCTTGTCTCTCAGCCACTGGGCCGGCCTGTTGTGTCTGAGCGTGTCTGTCTGAGCTTACTGCTGGACTCATTGGAGCTCTGGGTCTGCCTGGACGCTCTGTGGATTCCTGGAACCCTGGATCTGTCCGTTGCTGTTTGAATCGGAACCCCCAGTCGGGCTACGGTCTCCTGGATCTTCCAACGGTCCTGTTCTGAACTGTTTACCTGACCTGTATTGGTCCCCTGCCTGCTCACTGGGGCTGCTGCAACCTGCCTTTGACGAGGGGATGGACTGAACTGTTAAACAGGTAAGTGACACATACGGATAACCATCTTCTGTCAGATAATTGTGGTCACTTACCTGTGTTTCACCCACATCCAGAGTACCATTCATGAACTATTCTCCGCCTTCCCCCTGCAGTCACTGCAGATCCGCTGATTCACAGCAGCCAATGTTTCTGCTCTGTCTTACTATTTTGTCATTAAAGGTTTTGAAACTTCCCACTGTCTGACTCGCCTTGAACACTGGGTCCATCTGCCCCCATTTTATGACATCTGGTGACTCCAAATGGTTAATAGCTATATTTCTAGAGGCAATAATAATACTACATCAGTACTTCATCTGAGGATTTTTTCAGATTATTTTATTATCTGTCTACTAGTCACCTGACGTAGCTCCATATTATTTCATGAAAACACTGAGGATTAAGAGACATCTTTTTAGGATGTATTGCAGAAAAATAAGGAAGAATAAAAGTCAGTGGAATAAAGTTTAAATTACAAAAACATCTTTATTGGGTTTCATTTTAGAGTAAATGTCATGGGATAGTAAAGTTACTGTCTGGAGAAAAGGAATCACTAAATTGGATAGGCTATCTTTCTGCATAGTTTCTTTAAAGGAATATTGCTGTGACCTCCTGGTGGCACCAGAAAGAGAATAAGTGAACACAGTTATTGGAATCCATCCTAGAGAAACAGTCCAAATGTCACAGAGGTTCATCTCTTATTTGTTATAGACATTATGTATTTTTTCTACAATAAATTTGCTAGCAGGAAAGTCAGGCAAGGACAGATGCCCACTGGATTACCAACCTGTGAGTATTAAAATCAACAACTATGTAAAGGACAATCTACTCAGCAGTTAAAATATTCAGTTTAGATGTGTGAATTCTGCATTAACACCTGCAACAAGTTATAAAATACCCATAAAACAAGTCTCTGAATGTGCTTTCATCTCTTTTTTTTAACAATTTATAGAGCCCCCAACCGCTGAGTTGAAGTAAAATACTTATACAGATATTATTTTTCCTCCATACACTGTAAGCTCTTTAGTTTGAATAAATGTTAACACCATAATGTCACACTAACTTTGCCATGTTGTTTATGCTTCAGTGCAACAGGGGTAATATATATTTTACTATATTTTACGTTTCTCTCTTCTTATCAGGGAGGGCGGTGCCCCAGCGCCCCCTATGGGCCGGCCGCCACTGGTTAACACCATAATGTCATTATGCTGCAGTGCAACAGGGGTAAACATTTATAAGTATTTTACCTCGACTTCCATCCAGACAAAACAGTAAATGAGTAGCGATAAACTTTCCGGTTTGAACTGGAGCATTTTGACAATGGTGAGAATGTAAAAATAACAAGAGGTGATGAGGAGGACCAAAAAGAGGAGGAAGGGAGAGTTGGCCATAGAAGCTGGAGTTTGTTCAGATGCTAACCCAGATGGGGAGCAAAGCTATAAAGAGCTTGGAGCGTATTGACCTAGTGGTTAGAGCAGTATGCTTGAGCTCCTAGCAGGGTTTGACCCCCACAGCCTGCATTTTGGGTTCCTGAGCAACGACCCTTAACCCCACACTGTTCCTAGAGCACCACACAATGGCAGCCCACTGCTCCCAAAGGGGATGAATTAAATGCAGAGGTACATTTCTCCAGTGTTAGATCAATATAGTTCAATTATCATTAGATCCTGATGCTAACTGCTAACCGCTTCAGTTAGAAAACAGTCCATCTACAGTTAGCATTAAGAGGAAAATATTCAAATACACTTGAACACTGGCTTACAAGAAATGAAAGATGCTTCATTTTCACTTAAAATAGTCATTTATTATCTTATGATACATGGTTTATATAGGAATTAAAAACTGTAATTTAAGACTTTTTATGCTCTTAGAAATTATATATATATATATATATATATATATATATATATATATATATATATATATATATATATATATTATATCTACAGCATATTATATCTACAGCAGTCAAAGGCAATACGGTAAGAAACAACTCTGCTAATGTTAGCCTTCCAAATTTTACTCTGTAGGTTCCAGACCAGTTAGATTTAACTACGTCATCTAACCAGCATGCATTTCGCAAGTAAACACATGGCGACATCAATGGGTGAGAAATATGAAAAATATATAATTTATCATATCACAAACAGGGATTTCTTTTTTTTATTAATAGGAAAATTCATATATATTTAGGCTAACATGTACTAGTCCTGGATTCCTTTAACAACTCTTTACAACCACAAAGAGTGGGAAATAAGGTGCCTGGTTGATAGGGTTTTTGATTTCAGTTGCAGCATTTAGACCCAGAACTTGGTGTGAACCTAATCAAAAATCAAAAAAAAAAAAACCCGGTTTATCATGTTTGGTTTAACATTTCCAGTTGGTGAAGATAAGGGTATCATAGGCTGGAAGATATGCCCCTTATTACTTTTTGCTCCCCAGAACAATCTTAATATTGTCTAGTTTTGATTTTCCTTTTATGAGCCATCTTCATATGGTCGCTTCAGGCGGATGACGCACAGATCCTGTGGAATAGTTTACTTTGGTCCAAATGCCACCAGAGCTGCCAAACCTCAATCCCCCAGGGAACGGTTGGGGTATATCAGGACAGAAGATTAATGTGGATCAACCACATGATCCTATCGTGTGATTCTAAACCACATAAAGGAATCTATTTGAACTCATTGAGTCTAGTCTAAAGGAACATTTGAATTGAGTTTTATATCCTTACTCTTAGTCAGAAAGCATTTTTTCCTTGAGTGGAAGTTAAGTCATCTATCCCTGTTTGACAAAGAGATTTCTTCTATTTAATCAGCATACAGAATGTGTCTGAGTTTGGAAACAGGGTTTAATGAAGATTTGTGATCTCATCAGGTTCAGTTGATGGGAGTAAACCCCTATGTCCAACATGTCTCTTATCACTGTCTCCTCTGTCCTCCAGGCTTCAGAGAAATCAATAGCTTGCAAGTTTGAAGGCCAGTACAGTATAATCATTAGCCAGTGGGTGCTATTCCTCTGAGCTCAAGTAATATAACTTGAAGTCTATGTTTGACACAGATTCTTATTGGATCCATCACTATGAGTGGTAGGACACCTGCTTTACACTTCTTTAGGGGTCAGTGGATTTACCCATCATCCCTGCTTTTACTCATCGGAGCAATACCCTCTTCATCGCCCTCTGAGTTCAACAGTATGTTTCACAGGGGTTTAGTTTTATTGTTTTATAAAATGGATTAAATAGCAATTTATAGCAATTGCTATAGCAATAAACATTGCTATAGCATAGCAAAATATTTTGTCTTATTTCTAAAAAAAAAAAAAATCATCCACTCATCTGATATGAGATGTTTTAATCTTGTTTTGGTTTGTTTTACACACACACACCACCACACACACATCTTGTATCTCACTATACTTGAGGAGACATACCATTGACTTTGATTTATTTACCACTAACTTCTATGGCCTACTGTATATAAAACCCATGTAAAACACACCCTGTGCAATAAACCTGTAAAAAAAAAGAAAAAAGAAAGAAAAGAGAAAAGCTTTCACATATGGACGCAGTTTAAATAACCTTTTTCTTTTGACTTTTTGAGCTGATGTAACAAGAAAATTTCTCCACTGTCAGACCAATAAAGTCAGTTAGTCAATCAATCAATCAATCAATCAATCAATCAATCAATCAATCAATCAATCAATCAATCAATCAATCAATCAACCAACCAATCAATCAATCAATCAATCAAACCTTTACCCTAAGCCTAAACCTAAACTAAACTTAATTCACATCATAGTCCTAAACCTAACCCCTACCCTAAGAAGAGAACCGCTTCTGATGCAGACCAGTTGTTGGTCCCCACAAGTACCTATAAGTCCCCAAAAGGTAGCATATTCCTGAGAAATTGTTCTCACAAGATAACAAAAACATGGCCACACACACTTGTGTTGCTATGGGTGTGTTCGATTTCAAAAGCTTCGTCCTCCAAGGACCCGGTCTACCTGAACCTGTCCTTTGAGATCCATGAAAATAAGGAGGCTGGAAGAGTTTTGGCTTTGTATTCAAACAGGTGAAACCCTTTCAGGCTTTCACCACATGTAGGCTCTGTTGCCTAGAAACCATGACAGTTGGGACATAAAGCAGGCAAAGAACGTAACTTCTTACCACTGTTCTGGGTGCTAAAAACATTTTCGAGGAGCTTCAGCAGCAGTACCGTCATCGTGAATATAAACATTTATAGTCCCTACACTGCAGAGATACTGGAATGTGAGCTTAAATGTCAGCCAAACCAATTTGCATATTGGGCAGATAAAATCTTTCAAAAAAGCAGACATTACCCATTACATTTGTGACACAATAAACATTTAAAACAACTAAATTCATTAATTTCACAGGGAACTATTCACATACTTCAATCAATCTGCACTTACAATATTCACCACTGTTCTGCGCTAAGAGCCTTTTTCCTCTGAGCACAGAGTAACAGGCTTGCTTGGACTTGCAATGAATGACAGGATACCCAAGGATATGTAAGATACACTGGACCCGTCCTTCTAAACGGGCAAAAAGAAGGCTGCATTTGTCTGCTGCATAACGAGGACTCATTCAATCCGGCGTACAATCACCTAATCAGCAGAAAAATCTGGCCTTCAGATTCGAACTCGGCATATATGTAGCAAGGAACACCTGTTCACTCCCATTTAGTTCCCCTGATTTTCAGTTCTAACCCTAAAAATAACACTAAATCTAACCATTACCATTGCACTCCTTACCCTAACCCAACTGAAACTTTACCCATAAACCTAAACATTAACAAAAAAGCTTGTGAGGACCACAAAAATGTCTTAACTAATGTCCTAACAAGTGGTGCTCAAGGTGATGCTGAAATCAGAAATATTGTCCTGACTCTGATGCATAGCCAGCTGTTGAAGTTCTGGTTTTCTAAATGAAAAGTCAGCAAAGAATAATATGTTTGTATGTATATATGATACATTCGCCGTGATTGAATGAATTTCGAATTAATCAGTAAAAAATAAAAATAATACTTTTCTTTGAGATCCTTGAGTGTGGGAGTGGGCAT
>NW_015150883.1:429897-431743 GCF_000732505.1 Cyprinodon variegatus
AAGATTTCCAGAGGACTTCACCATTGAAATTCACCAGAGCTATAGTGAAACTGACAATGCCCACGTGCATGGCAGCTGGACGTTGGAATACATCGGGTAAAAGGGAAAAAAATAATCATCATTTCACCTTTCTGATTCCTGATCCTCCACAGACGGGTTCGTCGTTGGATCTCCAACTTGAAGAGGGAGGATTTGCCATCGAACTTCTGGCCAGAGAAAAAACACGTAATATGTAGCCAACATTTGGAAGACTAAGGGGAAAACTAGAGGATAAGAGAAGGGACTGGAGATAACTGAAGCTATGGAAAACATAACATAAAGATAAGAGAAAGAAAAACTGACTAAAACTAGACTAAAACTAGGAATAAATTGTATCAAAAACTGAATAGAGATGGCGAAGAAGAGGAAAACTAAGAATAAAAATAAAATAAAAAATAATAAATAAAATAAAGCATAATTGAAAACCCAAAATGAAAACTTTACTAGAACCAAAAAGCCGAGAATGGCGGATCATGGCAGAAAACTACTTTTTACCCTTATCATTGTATTTTTGTTGTTGTTGTTTTTCCATTTTACATTGATACAAAAATAAATGTTAAAAATAAATATCATAACCATTTTTTTTTAACCAGCCATCTCCTTTCAGGTTTGCTTTGCTTGATACAGGACAGTAAATTGATCCCTCCAAGACAGATTGACATTCATAACCAAAGATAATGCACTCTAACATATTTGCCTAAAAAAGTCTTTTCAGAGGATCAGTTAGGGTAAGGTAACATTTTGCCAGCTAAAGCATAATTATCTAATTATCGGCTTTTACCTCTTTGCTTTATTACATCCAGCTGTTTTTTTTATTGGCTGCCGTTACACATTGATATCATTAACCAGGCCATGCCTTCTCGGGATAATACAGGCTGTCTCTTAATAACAGGTGTATTCATAATATTATTCAAAGCACCGCCGAGTTAAAGAGGGAGAGCTGCCACTTCTTTGAGCAATCCAACTGGCTTTAGAGGTAATCTGATTGAGGTGAAAGTAAATTAGACAAGCCTGTGGTCTTTACAGAGATTGAGTCATCAGTCTCCTTCTGTCTTTTTGGTCCCCATGGCCATCTTGCTAATCAATCTAGAGCTGAAGTGGTCAATGGTCAGTATTGCTTTCAGCAGAAATTGAGATTGGCAAATGGAACACCATAATTTGTAATGGACTCAATCTGAAAACAATTTGAGGTCATGATGATGAAGATGTGCTACTCATTTGCTCAGTAGCCTTTTTGCAAATTACTATCTCTGTGAAGTGAATTCAAAAATGGCTAAAGGCCTGTCTGCCAGAGACTGAGAAGACACAAAAAATGGGCTAAGACTATTAGACTTAGCAGGTTTAATTTTACTTATCCTTGACGTTTATCGTGCAAAAAACAAGGAAGATGTCGTAATGTAGTAAAAATGCCCTCATCCCCTTATAGGCTGTTTCACTCACTGGTTTGTTTTGACTCTGCCTTCACCAAACATGGCATTGCAGCATCCGCAATATAGCAGCAGCCGCACCGATCCGTCCATTGGTCTTTGCTCCATTCTCTCCTCATTATTAAACAGGACACAAAGGTACTTGAACTCTTCCATCTAACGCCGGAAATTTCCTCTGAACTAAGGGGGACAAGCAGCTTTTTTCTACTCCAAAACTAGGGCCCCAGTGCATGCTATAATTCACTACAAAGGGAGCCAGTAAAACCACATAGTAGAACAACATCATCCACTGGCACCCGAACCAGACGACCTTCGGCCTTTGCCTGCGCTTGTTGGGATCCAGAGGCTTGCCCACCAGAGGGCGCCGAGGATCCCTTCCT
>NW_015150883.1:432696-436326 GCF_000732505.1 Cyprinodon variegatus
TTGGGTTTAGCTTCCTATAACCCATCATGACAGCGCCTAGAAATCCATAAAGTCTTTGAATGGGACTGGTGACAGTAGGCAACCCTGCTCGAGTCCCACATGCAGAGTTTTATCGTTGTTTTCATAAAAAAAAAAAAGATAAATCCAAAGAGTTACTGTCTGATGCCACATAGAAAAAAAGAAAGAAAATATACAGTAGTAGCCATTCATTATTTTCCCACTTTCCTTGATGGGTCCTTGGCTGGTCCCCTACAGTTCCACATCACCTCATCAGTCTTTGTACTAAAGTATTCTTTCTATCATGATTTGTGGACATTAAGATCTAAAGAGAAGCGTCATCTCCTGGTCAGACCCTGTAATTCAATGAAAGGGTAGAGTCAAAGTTAAAAAAAAAAATATGCAAGAGGGTGTCACTCCAGTGGCTGGAAGTTGAAGGGGATTTCACTGGGAGTTGCAGGGAAGTGGGCTGCCATTCGGCTGACGTTTGAATGGCTGCTATTGTAAAGGTCATTTTTTCTCACACAAAACAGTGCAGAGGCATGGGGTTCAGGCTCAAAGATAAATCCATAAACTGTATTTGTGGACAAAAAAAACAACCTTTTGGATTGTAATTTTATTTTAACAATTATTTGTAGGAATTAATATACCTAGAAATTGTGCTCTGTAAGAGTTTTCTGACTCGATTTGCACCTTAGTCACAAAGTTAAAGTGCTCTGAGAGGTTTATATTTTCCTGGGAAATGATGCACAGGACAGCCTGGGGTGCTCACAAACAAAGGGACATTGAGCACATACTCTCTGTTTGCGTGTGGTCCACCGCCTTAAGTCCACCGTCCCAAACCAGGTAGTGGGTAAGGCAAGTGTACTATTCGGTCCTTAAATAGGGAGTCTGCATCAGTGGAGGCTCTCTATCTTTGGCAGTGGGTGAAATGGTGGCCGGATGGTAGAGGAAACTCTAGCATTTAGGAAGAAGAGACAGGAAAAAAGCATATTTAAAAAAAACGCCTGTGACCCCTGTTTCCATCCAGGGGGTTCCTGTTGACACTGTGGAGGAGTATAAGTACCTGGGAGTGTACTTTAATAATTAGTTGGACTGGACTAGAAATACCGAGGCGGTCTACAAAAAGGGCCAAAGCCGACTATTCTTCCTGAGGAGGCTGAGGTCCTTTAACATCTGTGGGGCGATGCTGAGGATGTTTTATGAGTCTGTTGTCGCTAGCACGCTCTTCTTTGCTGTCACATGCTGGGGCAGTGGGCTGAGGGTCGCTGAAAACAACAGACTGAACAAACTGATCAAGAGGGCCGGTGATGTTGTGGGGGAGCAGCTGGACACCCTGACCACCGTGGCAGAGAGGAGGATGCTGTCCAGGTTTCAGTCTATCTTAGACAATGACTCACATCCTCTCCATGATACACTGGTCCAGCAGAAGAACTCCTTCAGCAGAAGACTCCTCTTACCCAGATGCACCACAGAGCGCCAAGGAAAATCATTCCTAGCTTTGGTCATCAAGCTCTATAACGCATCCCTCAAGTGATTCAGACCCCCTATGCATATGCATAGTTATACATATATATTATGTATAATATATATTATATTATATTACATATATATACATACACATATATATTACATATATGTTATGTTTATATTTATAATATACATATGCATATGCACATGTATATTATACATATAAACACTGTATCTGGAGCGTGTAACAAAAGTAATTTCCCTCTGGGATTATTAAGGTATTTCTAATTCATTCCAAAACGGAAGGTCATCTTTGAAATAGTTTTATTTGACCTTGTAAATTTAGTGTGAAGAAAAGGGGTAAGTGTTTGATGTAATGTCAACCTCCGCCACAGGGCTTAAGCTACGCACTGTGTTGCCGTAGCAACACATGTTTTTCGATGGAGGGAAGGGGTCGTCCCATTCTCATTTATTCCCCCCACCTTCAGTCAAGGTGCTGAAAGCATGACTTAACTAGTAGGGATACTCGATATTTAAAGGTTAGTGTTTAGGGGGCACTTTGGGTTAGGGCCGTCTCCTCTTTCTATATAAACCATAGACATTATATACGTAGACGCCTCATTGGACAATGCTGGCAGTGAGACCAACGTGCCTAGAGAGCAGGCATCTTGGATGGGACCTTGGTTCAGTCTGCTCACTATGTTGCTCATTAAGTTGTACTGATTTGTGAACCTGACTGAACAGGTTTTAAATGTAGATTTAGAAAATTAATATTACAAAAATCCTCTAATTCATACCAAGAAGGAGAAAACCCTTCAAGCTTTGATTTGTACTGTATGCAGTGACATGATTATGAAGGCAGCAGTTGACAGGAGCAACAAAGATAAAAATAAAGAATAAAACAGCAGGTTATTTATGTATGTTAACTTCAGTATTTGTTAAGTGGCCGCCATGTTTTCATTCTACTGGGACACATATCTCATTTCTGTCTCCAAAATGATTTGGAGCAGAATTATTATTATTATTTTTTTTTTTTTTGCATGATGAATTAAATGTTTAGAAGTTAGAATTCAACTGTTAAATATTAATCTGTTGAATCAGGACTTCCTGGCCTATATCAATCTGTCTACTGGCAGACCAGTTGATCAATGAGAAAAGTTACTTACCGTATATTTATTTCACTGAAATAAGATTTAATCTAAATAAGTAATTTTTTCTTAAAATAAGTGCATTTTGTATTGAATTGAGGAGGTGAGACACTTTGCCAGTGGAACAAGAAGATTTGCATTTAAAACAAAATAAAAAATAATTGCATTTTCTTATTTCCAGTGCACATTATCTAATGATCTTTTTTTAAGAGTAAAAGTACTCATTCCATTGGCAAATAATCTTATTTACCTTCTGAAATTAAGGCTAAATAAACTTCATTATAGAAATGGTTAATTATTTCTATATTTTTTTTGCAGTGCAGGTTTTAGAGGCTGGACATGGACTTTAAACACATAAAAAATATCTCTTCCCCTCTATTTCTGGTGACCTTTATTCACTGATTCGACCGACTGGAGATGCTCTGACCAATGATTCACACCAGTAAGTCGTCTGTCTTGTGCCTCTCATGGACCTGCCAGCTTCTTTTAAATGGAATTACTAACATGCCTAATTGGTCTGCATGTTTAGATATTGGTGCTAACAGTTTGTGACAATGATTTGATAAATGTAGAAATGTTTGCATAAAATAGCAAACATTTAGCAGTCAGCTTTATATAGAGACTTTGTTGGTTACCTGTTTATTTTGAAAGGAAGCCTATGATTTACCAGAGATTGCTTATAGGTGACTAATGGCTCTGTCAGCGTAATCCTGCATGCAGCCTCTGATCATCACAGAGACCCTGACTGGCTGCGCCTAAGACCTCGTTTATGATTAAAGCTGGTCAGGCTTTCCCTTGAGCCCACTCTGAGACTCCCTGAAAATGCATCAGAGACTTTCTCAACCAATGACACATTTTAGATGGATGCTGTCTACCTTAACACCAGTCCTTTTATTTCACTAACACCTCAGAACTTGATCCACAGAAGACCTGAAATATTTGAATTCCATTAAAGCCTTGCAATTCAATTTGGTTAAATGGATATGCAATCCTTAAAAGTGATTTTCAGCATGAA
>NW_015150883.1:437369-438884 GCF_000732505.1 Cyprinodon variegatus
AAAATTTAAATTTTATAATTTTATTTCAAGTTACAGGTATCTGGCCCAGGAATGTTAAGTGTTGCTCTAAATGGGGAGAGCAAATATTTCTCTCAGGGCTTGATATTATCCAGCTATGCAGCCGTAGGTGATTGTTAACTTCTGACCCCTCCTGGTTTGACCACTCCTGTTATTCCTTTGAAGTCCAATAATAAAAGCAGCAGAAAAGAGAGGTTGGGGCAGAGTTGAGTACAAACTTTTCAAGGGGTCTCCTCCTTGGTCTGTCCTCTCTCTCTTTTCTTCAGAAAACAATACTTGCTTTGTTTTGTTTTCATTTCTAGGACAATATGTGGTTATTATTATTAACCCTATCACCCGATTTCCAGGGACAAGTGGTCCAATACATGGACTATCCCTAGAAATCGGGAACATCTGGTCACCCTGTGTTGATGTCAATGTAGCGTTAGCAATGTTAGCCATGGTTGGTTTACCACCCTTTTCCGATGTCTAACACAATAGGTAAAAATATCAGACAAGCAGAGGTGGAAATGTCTCGATTTTACCGTTCTATGAATGAGGGGGGAAATGATGCATGTCGGCTGTTATTACAGTAGAAAAGTGTGTTAGTACGTTACAGGCAGAAACAGCTTTTACAGTAGCATTTTGCGCTGCCGTTAACATATAGATGATTAAAAGAGTGCAGCGCTTGTTGGTCTGTAATCATTATGGATCTCAGCTGCCATTAAAAGATGAAGAAAAAGAGTGCACCACTTTTTAAACAGACGAAGAAGTAAAAGCACAAGTTCGTTATCACAACTAGACACAACTGATGGGGGGGCTGCCCTGTGTTATTGTGAGTGTGTTAATAGGTTTGTTTCATTTGGATTGAGGTGATCCCCTGATAAATGTTTGCTTCATGTCCAGTTTAAAAAATAATCAATAAAAAGAAGTAAGACTAGACCAGGGTTTAGTGCTGGTATGATTGAAAACTCCTTGTGAGGCGCTGATCTGGTTCAGTGGTTCACCAGGGATCAGCAACTGATTGGTGAACTTTAGTTCATAGTTTAGAAAGTTTGTTATTATAAGTTGGTTTTGATTTATGACCATTGATTTCCAGGCTTAGATGCACTTTTCTACTATTCAGTTTGGGTATAAGAACATTTCTCATGAAAAATAGGAGTCAGTAACAGGAAAACTCAGACACGATCTGCATGATCTGAAAATGATGGAGTAAGAGACAACTACCTACATAATGTTTATTTATTATGCTGTTTTGGCTTTTAGCTCCAAATGTTATCCAAAATAAATACTAATTAGCATTATTAGCATTTAATCAGATGAGATCATAATAATATGTTTTCCCGTTGTCATGAAACGCGGACCGAGGGACCGGGTATTCAAGGAGAGACAGTCAGTAGGAAAGTTCAAAAAGGTTTATTAAATTAAAATAAAAACTGAAGTGGAGCTGAGGCTCGCGGATTCTGCAGGACGGAGGCGGGGCACCGCCCAATCTCAGACACTCTCTGTGGGAGAAAC
>NW_015150883.1:439621-441884 GCF_000732505.1 Cyprinodon variegatus
GAGGAATTACTAATTAAGGGAGACCAAACAGGCCAGATCATGACACCCGTTGTACATTCTAATGTTTTTGGAAATGATTTTGATTCATGTCTGTTTCAGAATAGTGTTAGACTGATAGAAGGGGAGAGATAAAAAACATAGGAAGGCAGATAGAAGGAAGACTGAATAAGAGTGGAGAAAAACTGGAACACTGATGGCAAGAACAGTTAAAGAGAAGGAAGAAAAACCTATATAGAAGAGAAAAAAAAGAAAGAAGGCAGAAGAGGGCTAGAAAGAAAAGAATTTAGAGAGGGAAGAAGACAGAGAAAACTGAATGAACCAGATGTTTGTATTTACTTTTTTGGTTTTTCTTTTCCTCATATCAATCTCCCCTAAGGCAGGGGTCTCAAACCAGTTCCAGAAGGGGCCGTGTGGCTGCAGGTTTTTTTTCCAACCAAGCAATAGCATATTCATCTTATCAAGTCATCATGTTCAGATTGCACTCAGTTGATGAGACGACTGGAGTCTGGTGGAAAGAAAACCTGCAGCCACACGGCCCTTTCTGGAACCAGTTCGAGACCCCTGCCTTAGGGGGAGGCACAACCCTGGAAAGCTCTGCTAACCACCCTTGACCCCTTCACTCTTACTCCCAACCCAGAGACACAGTTCTTGTTTTCTATAAAAAACACACTATGGTTTATTCTTGTTATTAATCTTAAGAAAATACTATCAGTGTTAAGAGACATATTCCTGGCTTTAATACTTGATTTTTGTTGCTTAACCATTAATACACTTGTAAAAACTAAATGAAACTCTTACTGTCCCCGTTTCATAATTTCATCTTCATTAAATTAACTTTTTTATCTATCAGCTGGAAGTATCTCCAGAATTGATTTCAGAAATCTGGTCACTTTACTATTGTTGCTAATGCTACATTGACATGAACACCTATTCACACACGTCAGATTCCTGTGTGTCCCCTCATGAGAATAACGGCATCAAAAGAGGCCAGAATGAAACCAATACAATTTTTTCAGGATGTTCAATGTAACATGCCAGGTTATTACTTTACTTTAATTATTACGTTAAAGGCTTAGAACTTCCATAATATTGTCTACGTTAAAGCCTGATGTCTGGTGACTTTCTGAAATGTATTTCTCCTTCCTTGTTTAAAGTGTAGTATCTGATTATGGGATGTCTCCTTGAAGCTTTTTTACTTTTCCTTACCCCATCCAGCTGATAAATGTAATTCCTCCTGATGCTCTTGAAAGGCTTTTACCTAAATCAAAAGTTTTATTCATGTTCATTATAAATCGATCGCAGCCAAAGTAACTCATAAGGTTTGTGCCTTTTAAGCATCATCAGATGTGCTGTGAGAATACTGAATGTTCCCACTGATAATCATAAGGCTTATAGGGAGCCTTGCACACATCATGCATAGTGCCAGGTAGCTTCCCTCTACATGGAAAAAAGAAAGTGCCTGTTCAGGCAGAAAGCCAGATAATACACACTGACAGAATATCAGTAAGACACAAACAAGCAGAGTGATGCTGGCACAGGAAGCAGCGAAATATGCGGTGCTCAGCGGTAGCTGTTGCCTTTGGTCTGCAGACATGAAGACGGCTGAAATTCAATCAGTCACACCCTGGAAGTGACTTCAGCTATGTTGGTGCATTTCAGGTGTGTGAGTTTAGAGTGTCTGCCTGGCCCTACACAGTAACACTATATGAATGCTGCTGTGTGTTTGGAAACTTCTGCACGCTTAAATAAATCTGACTGCATTTATCTTTATTGAGAATGCCCTGGTTTCTCAGTTTGATTGTATGTTTGTGTGCATGCTGCATATTTGTAGGTGTTTTGGCTGATTATATTGCTTTGTAGTGCTGCAGTTGCCTTGGTTTCACTGCCTGATTCCAATTAAATTTTAATCTCCAGAGGCCGATGGGTGATTATTTGGGGAAATGACGCAACGGTTGGTATGAAGAGAATAATATTAGAGCTTAATTGTTTTGTCATCACTTTGGCTGGATCTCATTTGCCAGTAATACCTGTGTATTATTTTGCAACAAAAGGGAAGCTTTGATCATGATTAACTACTGAAATTGTATCAAAGTAAGTCATTAAGAGGGTAGCAAGACAGTTTTTTTGTCTCAGTTCTTGTTTTAGAAATCCCTGCCTGGTGAGTTTTGGTGTTTTACAACATTAAATAGATGGAGTAGATTTTTGTTGGGCTCTTTTTTTGCGCTTACAAAACGCAAAAAAGTTCTTTGCAAAATACAAGAAT
>NW_015150883.1:443507-452076 GCF_000732505.1 Cyprinodon variegatus
CCTTTTAACAGGAAGAAACCTCCAGCAGAACCAGGCTCAGTGTGAGCGGCCATCTGCTGAGGCCCACTGGGGTTCAAGGAGACAGAAGCAGAGACACAAAAGGCAAGTATAAACCAGCTCCACAGGCGGCCCAATCAGGAAACACACAGCCAGGCAGAGGAGCTCCGAGCTAGCTCCCATGTCAGAGGATGAAGCGAGCACATCCAGCCAGTTATAGTGAGAGAAACAGGACTACACTGGAAAACAGGCCGATTTCCAACATCTATAAACAAGGTGTTGAAGGCAGTAGCACAGCTGATATTTCTCTCCAGGATGGAGTCACAGCCAAACAGGAACAGACCAGATGAAGCTACTATAAGAAATGTCCAATGTCCATTATGTCCATTGATGTCCAGTGTCCATGTTGATATTACCTGAGATTATTGCTGTGGGAGGAAAGAATTTTGCTCTGCTTTTGGACTCTCCTCTTCAGTTTCTGCAAACTCTCCTCTCTCCAGAACACTGCCACAGGGACATGTAATCCTGACCCCCACTGTGTTTGGGGACAAAGCAAACAACTTATAGACTCTCCTTCATGTGATTCTATCCTAGAGAATCACATTGGGAATGCATCATAATGGAAGGCCACAAGCAAAGTGCAAGAATCTGCTGGCTGATCAAAGGCGAAGTGGTCCTGGTGGCTAACTTCCAGAACCAGACTGCAAAAACAGACTATTCTGCAGTTTTATGTAGTATTCTGGGTTTACAGGAATCTTTGAGATGTCAGAGACTAGAGGATAAAAAAGGACACAGGTTCCCTGTTGGGGGCCTGACATGCTAAACTGCTGAATGCTGAAGACATTTCAGCCTTTTCCAAATGCAGATCAGCACAGGTTTCAGGTCTGGCAAGTTAGTGAAAGGATCATGATATAAACAATTTGGATTCAAAACCATTTTCCAACTTTTTTAATAGTTGCACTTCATGTGAGCTCTTCCATGAATTCCTGTTAGATTGCAGTCCAAAATTCCTGGAGTAAAATAAATCAATTTTGGACTTAAGAGTTTGGCCAGTTTCTAACAAAATTGGCTCAATCTGACTTGATTTGTTGGTGTAAATTATTCTTAAAATGGAATGTTAAGTTAAAACAAAAGAGGAACATAAAGTTCACTTATGTCTGCATATGAATATTTCAAAATATGTTTACAAGCCATTCACTTGATCAAACAGTTGCTGTTTTGTTCCGTTTTTGCAGAGACCCAGCATGTTTCTGTGTTATTGCTTGTGTGTTTCTGCATACAAAGTAAGCTTCTGTATGTTCATGACTTTGTGTTTGTATCCAGGAG
Source organism: Cyprinodon variegatus (assembly GCF_000732505.1). NCBI lineage: Eukaryota > Metazoa > Chordata > Actinopteri > Cyprinodontiformes > Cyprinodontidae > Cyprinodon > Cyprinodon variegatus. Next base: position 444,831 of record NW_015150883.1, read on the forward strand.
GAGTTCGAGCTCAGAATCAGTCTGTGTTTCTGTCTTCTATACAAGCAAAGGTTAGCTCTCCCAGGAACAGCACTCTGCCCAACTGGCCTTTAGACACACAGAGGAGTGGACGGCCAAACGTGCACACACCGACATAAAAATTCACAGGTGCATCCAGCCTACGATGTTTGACAGATAAAGTTTTGGAAAAACACAGTTTGACATTTGAAAACGCTGCCATCTGCAAAGCAGAAGAAATTTGCCCGTAAATTCCAGCTCTAGTTTCCAAAGCTGCTCGTCGCCATCATCCACCTTTTACACTTTCATTTGCAGCTTATAATTTGTTTGTATTCAATCTTTTCATTTGGCTTTGGAGAATGAGTGCTCTTTGCAACATGTTCTAAGCAGAAACCAACCAAAATGGCGCCCCCCTTAGTTCTGGATGGGAGACGTATCTATACTTCCAACTCCTGGATAGCAGCAGATTCCTAAAATCTAGAAGAACCACCTTCCAGTGTAAAAACGGGTACTTCTGCTGTGTATCCACTGAGTTTAGACAGTGTTCTCGGTCAACCTTGGAAAAACAAACACCTACCTTGACTTTTGCTTCAGTGCTCTTAAGGGCATACTAGCTAATTGGCTAATGTCATCAAGGCTGCCAATTTTCATTAGCCTCTTCAGGTACATCTACAGACACTCACACATTTCGGATAGTAAGTCGGCACACAATCCATGTTAATCTCCAGGACCACACAAAGCTGTTTCTCTCCCACCGTTCCAACACACAAACAGATATACTGTCCAAATGATCTCTACCTGCCAATAATGAGCCAGAGGATAATTGCTGGAAACAAGTCAACCATGGCCCCTCTGTTATTACGCTCCGGTCATCAATATGAAGTGAAGTGTAGGACAGGCTGTGTGTTTATGTACATGGAGGGAACAACACAGACAAAAAGAAAACAGGAGAAGGGTGAGCGCGTAGTGATGCAATTCAGTGGTAACATAAAGGAAAGCTTTTAGAAGTTTGAAACTGTGCAAGAAGCTCTTTGAGACAAACATCCGTACTTAAAGCCTTCATTTTCACAGAAATGACAAGACAAATATGGATAGATCCAGTAAGGTAGAGAGCAACCTTTATAAAGAATTACAGCCAGAATGGCTTCCAGCTCAGAGCACTGAACTATCAGAACCTTGGAAACAACAAATGAGGCAAAGAAGGGAGAAACACAATCAAACACTGGGAGTTAGTCAAACAGAGCCTGTGATGGCGGACTGCTCTATGTTTCTTCACTCCTCAGTAGCATGCATATTCAAAATGATATCTCATTGTGAAAAAAGAGGTACCTGAAGAAATAATACACAAACATTTAATTTAGTTTATTTATATAGCACCAACTCACAATACATATAATCTCAAGGTACTGTACATAGGCAATTAAACAAGATCATAGAGTCATATTGTGTCATGGTTTTGGTTCTGTTTAATCGTTGAGTTTTCATTGGTTTTATTTCCACTTTTTTTTTTTTTCGGGGATCAGTGGCTTTTTTTTTCAACAGCAGATATCAGGAAATGGGTAGGAACGGGAGAGGGGAGGGAGACACATGGCAATGCACCACAGGTCGGATTTGAACCATCGGCCGGACTAAGGCCTCCATCCATGGGTCTTGCTTGCTAACCGCACCACATCCTCACCGCCTCGGCTGTTTCTAGACCCAAAGCTAGCTTGTGATTGTCCCTCTTGCGTTGTGGCGTGGAATAACATAGCGCTGACCACGCTTCAATATTGGGCATGAATCACAAATATCTGTGAAAAGCTCACTGTGTCACACTGCTGCGGGAGTATAACCAGCCCTATACCATCTCGGACTGACTCGAATACATTGACTGAGTTAGCCATTGACATTATGTCTAAAGTTAGAAAATATAGAGTAAATAGAAAGTAATTTATTGTGAAATGTCGATGTAGTAATTCTATATTAAGTGCATGATGCTGTCATTCCTGTAGTGTTTGTTGTTGTATTTCTCATTTGAAAAAGTCATATGCTGAAATATATTGTATGCTATATTGACGGGGGAAAAAAGCCACCCAAACATTAAGGCTAATGCACAGTCACAGCATAAAAGTATATGCCATCATTCATGCATAATTTGCAAATAGGAAAGTACTATAGTGTTAACAGACATGTACTTATATTTCAGTGTGGATGTACAATCTTGAAATTATATGTTATATGTAATAAGCATAACAATGTTAACGATACATGTCTATTTGTTAGGAATCCAGTTTGTGTGGGTTGTGTTTTTGTGTCTTCTCTCCCTCCACCACCAGGTGGTGCCCTGTCCTCGTTGGTCCTCTCACAAACCTGCGGCTGGTTGGCTAATCACTGAGGACTATTTGAGCCATGGACTGTAACTACCTCAGCGCCAGGGTGTTTGCCAGTTTTGGGCACTATAGTCAAGCCGAGTTTTGCTGAGTCTAACTTAGTCTTTGTTTTTTCGTTGAGCCTAACCTACTTTTTGTCTTTGCCTTTTTGGCAAGAAGCCTTCCTGCAAGCTGGATATTTGGCCTTCTCCCCCTGGAAGGATTGTTTTGAGTCTCACACTGAGCAGGGGATAAACCTCCACAAGTTTCGTTCAAGTCCTCCTGGATTCCCAAGTGACAGTCTGCTCAATAGCTCCTTTGGGTCCTACTTAGTCTATACCTGTCCGCCCTCCAACAAGTATAAACCTCTGGAAAAACCCACACCGACTGGATTCTGGGATTCTCCACTAACGTGAGTCCCGTTTTCTCTGTCTCTCCAAGTCATCGTTCAAAGTTCCCAAGGATCCTGAACTAACCTCTGATACTTCCCTTCTCTCTTCCAGCTCTGGTTCACCAGTTAACTGAGTTTCCTGAATCCAACCCCACTGGTTTCATCAATAAATCTGTTCAAACTTTTACCCTGGTTCTCTGAGTGGTTTACTACATGTGGGTCAGATCTCATAAGAAAATCATGACACTATTAATTTAGCTCTTTTGGCACATCGGTATAATTACCGTATGCTCCTTTAACACGTTCATTTTATTGTGATGGATTTGCATAATACGTGATATTACCTGATTTGTTGACGTCATTGACTTCAGACTGACTATGCAATGTGATGTGATGTTTTTATTATAAATTAAAGTAATCTACTTATGCTATGGAACTGCAAGTGTGTCAAAGTGATGAATTTATATTTATTTTAAAAGTTTTAAGTCCCCCTGAAAATGAGTTTGTTGTTCGATGCTGTAAAAAAAAAAACCTGCAAACACAAACAAAGGAGGTAGAGTAAATTGCATGGTTATTAAAAGAGAAAATGAACGACAATTTAAGAAACAGCAATATTTAAAATATTTATATTTTAAATATTTAGTTTATTTGTGATTTAAAAGTTGAGCACATTTAATGTTAAAAGTTAAGCCGATCCAGAGCCGAGGACTTCCCACAGCAAAGGCTCCGCCTCCTCCAGGAATAAGTATATATCCTGGGAAAACAGCATCAACTCAGCCACAGACCTCATTGTTCCTTTTGGAGGAAGAAAAAATGGACCAAGAAAAAGAAAGTGACAACCACCCCGTTTTTTTTTTGGTTTTTTTTCTGATTTAGAAGCTTTTTGCATAATGTTCTGCATTTAGAGGTCATGAACACTAAAACTGCAACATTTATACAGGAGCTGGTGGAACTTAGTGGGAAGAGATGCTCTTTGATTAAAAAGCCTGGTTCAGTTCAGGACCGTTCACTGATTCCTAATATTGATGTGATCAATACGAACCTACGACTCCAAATGGCTTCAACTCTAAGCAGACTGCTAAAATTTTGTTGAGTTAATCCTGAAAGATGGTCAGTGGTTATAGCCCCCCCCCCCTCATTTTGAGTTTTTGAGCCAGACAGCAGCTGCATGGCTCAAATGATGCATATTAATCATTTCAATGACTTGGAAGGAAATCCTCATTGAGGAGGAGAGGATCTCATAATTCTTTACAATAGCAGCTGGAATATAAAAGCACAACAACATCTGGACATTGTCTGCAAACATTTTCACATGTGTTTTATCTGTTTCTATGGGGAGGATAGGAGCACATTTCTGAACAACTACAATGCTGATGAACTAAAAAGGATTTAGAAAGCCTATTTTCCTCAAATGATGGGTTCTAGTGTTAAGAAGTGCCTCTGAAATACGTGTGTTATAGGAAGTGGAGGTAGAGGTTGGCGCCAAATGCAGACAGGCAGGCGGAAGCAGAGAGTTTGGAGGTTTCATTTATTTTGATTAGACATTTGATTTATGGCTTCACATTTACAGCAGAAAGTCCTACAGTGATAAAAAAAAAGACAGAAGCAGAGACATTAAAATACAGAGAAAACTAACAAATAAAATTCCAAAAAGGTTAAAAACAACATCCACTGGACTTGGATTCCAAGTTTGAAGACGGTTTGCTTCTCATCCAAGAAGTTTTTTTTTGGGGCATTTTAAATAGAAAAAGCTTCCTAGATGGGAAGCGAAACGTCTTCAAACTTGGAAAGAAAGTCCAGTAGTTTGTTCTTAATTATCTTTTAGGAACAAGTTTGAGACGTTTTGCTTCCCATCCAGGATGTCACGATTTGTTTGGAGGTTTTTATGAGGACCCAAATGCAGAGGCTGACAGGCAGGGGTGAGTTCTTAAAACGTTTAATGAAGATCGGGCAGCAAAAACAGGAATCCAAAAATCCAACTTAAAAATGTTAAACAAAAACAGATGTCCAAAAATCCGACGTAAAAATCAAACACAAACCAGAACCATGGAGACATCAGGGGAAAACCATCAAGGAGCCAGGGTGAGAAGAAGTAAGACGAGGAACCAGCAAAGAGGGACTGCAGAGGGAGTGTATTTATGGCTGACTGAACAAAGGTAGGACTAATGAGCTGATAGGGAGCAGGTGTGACTAGAGCTGGCGAGGAAGCCAAGGGAAAAGAACACAAGGGGGCAGCAGAGGACAGACAGAAAAACCTAAGCAACTTAAATGAACCCAGACACACCAAAAAAGCTAGAAAACAAGGAAAAACCTGGCTAAACTTGAAACTGAAAACTTAGAGAAAAACAACAAAACCAAGATCGTTACACAGGAAGCTTTTACAATTCAAAATGTCAGAAATAGAATTAAGTTTGAAGCTTTGTATGGTAACCCAAAGACTTAGAAATCATGCAAATTGAACCAAAGAACGGGTCCGCACCTTAGGAATGGGGAGTCTCACAAATAAAAGAACAGAGTCCTTGATAACCAACACAAGATACAGCAATTGAAAGAATCATTACAAACACTGGGGCCAAAGAAAGGTTTTCGGCCCTGTTTTGGCCTTAAGATGTGGGGGCCGCTGAGGAAAAGGGCCTATCCTGTATGCTCCAGGAGCACATCGTGGGCACGTTAAGAAGGTCGTTGTTGGAGGAACACAGAGAGTGTGAGGGATGCTGAAGGGGAGAATATATTTAAAAATGAAGCATTACAAATCAGACAGAGATAGCAGAGCTGGGAAAATGAGTAAGTGATCCTGGCAGATATGAGAAGCAGGTGAAGAGGATGGAGAGCAGGTATGACATGTTCAAGTTTATGCACTCTCATCAGGACCCTGGCAGAGCAGGTCTAAACAGACTGTCCCAGTCAAAAGCGAGCCAAATAGCAGAAAAATCCCCTCCAACTTCCAGCCACTGGCCTTTTCATAGGCATGCATATTTTTTAAATCTGACTCCACCCTTTCACTGAATTACAGGGTCTGACCAGGAGATATAGTCTCTCTTTAGATCTTAGTGTCTACAAATCATGACAGAAATAATATTTTAGTAAAAAGATTGTTGTTTAAAAAAGGAATCTTAGGAGACCAGCCAATCAAGTAAAGTGCGAACAATTTGAATGGCTTCTACTGTAAAAGAGCTGAGGACCAGAAATCTGATCATGGTTGGTAAGCAGAGAAGGGAAATGCTTTGGTTAGAGTTTCTGATTTGATTCGAAGAACCAGTTTGAATCACCTCAGTCTTTGAACTGGTAAGATGAAAAACATCTTGCCAAATTTATGCCTTTATGTCCTGTAGACAAGAATTATGTGTGGAAAGAGGAGGAAACAGAGAAAATGAGGGGGTTGACTGTGTTGAGGAAGGAAAGGGTGGGGCTTATACTAATTTCTGCTTATTTTCAGACATAACACAGTATCATCAGATAAAATAACACAGTCCCTATAGAGGATTTGCAGTCACGTAATCAAATCCTGTTTACACTGCTGCAAGTTGGAGGGGATTCTGCCAGGAGTTGAAGGTAAGTGGCTAACCATTCGGCTGGCGTTTGACTGTGAAGGGACATTTTGAATGGCTGCTACTGTAAGAAGAGTCACAATCAACAGTCAGAGGGCCGTTTGTGACCCAGACCAAAGCTGTTTCAGGACCAGAACTGAACCTGACTGAACTTGACAAATTTCACCAGAATCTCAGTAGAGATGGAAGATTAGTAAACGGTCAGTACTCTGCTAAGTCCACGGTTGATATTTTAAAAAGAGGTTTGATTGTGGCACATTTCAAAGTGGGGAGAACATGGGAATAGTGGAAGGGAGGGCAGAGTGATTATTCAGTACTGATGAGAAAAATGCTTACATCCAACAGCAGTATGGTGTGAAGAGCCAAGGTGAGGCATCACATTCATGGCATGGCAGCGGTGTTCATCTGTGAAGGTTGAAAGCAACCAAGTATAAATAACACAGCAAAGACAGGGACTGTTAACACAGACAGGTGATTTGACTGATTAAGGTGGCAGGAAAAGAACAACAAAAATAACTGACCCGGAACAGTAACTGTAGGAAGATCCTGACAAAAGAAACCTGACATGTAAAAAAAACTAAACAGAATGAAAACACCTGAAACAGGAACTAAACAGGATGAAAAATGTTATTGGAAAAGAGGTATAATAACCGGAGTTAAATACCTCTGGGTGTTTGTGGTCCGGTTTAAGACATGAGAGCAGAGGATGTGTTGACTGAAGGACACATCACAGGCTGGATATTTCTGCTGTTTACCAAATTTAAATAATTTATCTGTTGAGGAAAAAAGATACAAAGGTAAACTGACCACACTTTATAATCTCCCTTCATCTTTCATCTGGGTGTATAAACTAGTGTATTATCTCCCAATGAGGGAGCTTTTCATGGTAACAATGACTATATTTTAGTCCATGAGGCAGACACCCTGTCTAATTTCAAGGCTAGGCTTAAAACTTTCCTTTT
>NW_015150883.1:452514-455194 GCF_000732505.1 Cyprinodon variegatus
TGAAGAGTCAATGAGTCGATGCAATCAGCTAGTTTTCCTTAGATAGAAAACTTTGAATCAATTTGACTGGATGATCGGGTGAACTGTAAAGTGCCTTGGGATGACGTGTGTTATATATTTGCGCTATATAAATAAACTGAATTGAATTGAATTTATTCAGCCTAACGCGTAACTCTGCAGCAAAACCGTCAGAAAGAAATTTATTCTCTGTTGAGCTCATACTCTGCATCTGGAGCAGCAGCTGGGCAAGCCTGGTCACAGAATAGTGTTCCAATTACACTACAGCCAAACACTTCATATTTTAACCCATCAGGTTAATCTGGAAAGAATTTCTTTACAGTTTTCCACGTTTTTCCAACTAAACCTGCCAGAGGGAAGCCTAACGGTGGCTTTAAGGCTGAAGGTGAAACACAATGATATTATACAGCAGCTACTTTTCAATTGTACTATACGTAAGTTCCTTCATTAGAAAACAAAGCTTTTTCAGACAACAATTCTCCATCTTTTAACACAGAACATGGACCTCCTGGGTGTTTTTAGACCAAATACAGACAGTTCAAAAGGCCACAACCTCTGAACAAACTTGGTTGCAAATTCCCAATGAAAGGCCACAACTCGACCATTTATCACCAGGGAAGTGTTACATCAGCTGAAAGTTCATAGGTTTGTATATGAAGGATCTCAGCAGAAAGCAAGCAGAGATCTTTGATGGCCTCCTCCAGGGCAACATGTCTGACTTCCTAAGAAACAGTTGGGACCGGCACTCGCACCTCCTACACTCCACCTACTCAGGAGTCCCCCCAGGACTGTGTGCTCATTCCCCCATTGTTCTTTCCACCCACGCCTGCAGAGCAAGAGAAGAAAAGGAAAGTTTGATAATGACACTGCCATCACTGCTCCGATTCGGAACAATGAAGAGACTTTATATGATGACTTTATGGCAAGATTACGTTGGTACAGCCAGGGATCGGAGGTGAAATCACATCAGTCATTTTAGGGGAATCAAAGGAACATTTATCATAAAGAGGCTGACTAACATAACACATAATTGTTCACCTAAAAAAAAGAATAATAAGCTAAAAGTAGAAGCTACTTAAACTTCTTTAGACATTTACCAAGTCACCATACCACTTCAACAGCAACGTTTAAATCATAAATGTTGCTGTATTTCTTTGTTTTTAATGTCACAAACAAAAGTGATATTGTTATATAAAGAATGGTAAATTACCTGTACTTATATAGCTTTTTTCCCAAGTCAGATGACTTAACTAAAGTGCATTACACTACATTCAGTCATTCACGCACACACTGATGGTGGCAAGCTACATTGTAGCCACCGCTGACCTGGGGCTCGCTGACAGAGGCAAGGCTGCCATACACTAGACCACCAGGCCCTCTGAGCACCATCAGAAGGCAATGTAGGTGAAGTGTTTTGCCCAATGAAACAACGACAGTCAACAACCCTCTGGTTGCAGGGCAAACTCCTTCAGCCAATGCCATTATATAAGCATAGGCCATTTATATGAAGATGAAAGGAAATGACAGAAAAAATTGTAAAAAAATTAGTTGTGCATGAGAAACTAATTAAGCTAGAATGCAGCTTTACTCCTAAAAAAAACACAGATTCACCATTTTATGTAAATAATATTACTTAATGAATTCATAATCATAACAGGAAAAGAGATCAAAAAGAAGTGGAGGATGACATTCTATGTTTTATTTTCTACCAATGAAAAGAGGTTTTCTCAGCTTTTCTTTAGCTTAATTTTGACTCTTTGGCTGATATTTGTTAAAATACTAAAATACATAATTTAATGCACATTATGTAATATTACATTTGCATACAAATTTGATTTATTTGAAGGGGAAAAAAAAAAAATATATATATATATATGTAAACAAACTGAACTTATTTAAGATTCCAGATTTCAGTTGCTAAGATATATATATATATGTAAACAAACTGAACTTATTTAAGATTCCAGATTTCAGTTGCTAAGCTAATTAATGTCAAACTGCTACATTTGACAAATCTTGGAACTGATCAAATGGCTGACAGCTCCTTACTGTCCTCTGTTCTTTCCCACTTCATCATTATCAGCTGCTGCTGGTGGTGGTCAGAAGGCCCACTCTGGGCTGCCATTGTGTGGCGGCTGGGGAGCAGTGTGGGGGTTAAGGGTCTTGCTCAGGGACCCAGAGTGGCAGTCTGTGGGAGTGGGGCTTGAACTCAAAAGCTCTGGATTCCAAAAGCAATGCCCTAACCAGTTGGCCGCCACTCCTGTAAAACCAGCCTGGCTTCTCTCCTCGTGTCCCAGGTTATCTGTCGCTACAACGTAGCTCACCACTATTGGTGTGTGATTGAATGAATGTGGTGTAAAGGGCCTTAGATTAGATAAGGTTTTTTAAGGCCAAGGTTTGCTCACTGAACTCCAACTTAATATCAGAGCAAAGAAATCACTTTTCAACCACATGCATATGCAGCAGCCATGGAAGGTTCAGCAGGGTTAGCGAATGTCCGCTCTGTTCCAGCCTCAAAACGTCCAGCAGGAAATGCACAGAAGCAATTAATGAGTAATAGGAAGGTGAACTGATTGGATAATCTTAAAGGAATAGTACACCCAAAACATGATTAGCCTTCATTTTCTACTCACCCCCATGCTGAACAACACTCTGGAGTACT
>NW_015150883.1:455652-459632 GCF_000732505.1 Cyprinodon variegatus
AGTACTCCAGAGTGTTGTTCAGCATGGGGGTGAGTAGAAAATGAAGGCTAATCATGTTTTGGGTGTACTATTCCTTTAAGTTGTGGTCAGAGGTTTATTCAATGAAAAACAGCTCAAATATGACTATATGATAAGAATCAAAAGAACAATGAAGTAATACAGCAGAATTGGATCAGATAGTATTGAAATGTCAATTTTTTCACATTTTCCACATCTTGTTATCAGCTGATGTTATTTCAAACCTCATTCGTCTTTGCAGATCCTCTCCAGTTCTCTCCGGTCAGATGCTGGGTGTTTGCCAGGTGGACAGCCATTTTTAGGTCTCTCCAGAGAACCTCAATTGGGTTTAGGTCAGGGCTCTGGCTGGGCCAGTCAAGAATGGTCACAATGTTGTCCCCAAGCCACTCCTTTGTTATTTTAGCTGTGTGCTGAGGGTCATTGTCTTGTTGAAAGGAGAACCTTCGATCCAGTCTGAGGTCCTGAGCACTCTGGGAAAGCATTTTCTTTCAGGATATCTCTGTACTTGGCTGCATTCATCTTTCCTTTAGTTGCAACCAGTCATCCTGTCCCTTCACCTGAAAACACCCCCATGGCATGATGCTGCCACAACAATGTTTTAATGTTTGGGATTTTATTGGGCAGGTGATGACCAGTGCCTGGTTTTCTCCATACATATCGCTTAGAACTAATGCCAAAAAGTTAAATCTTGGTCTCATCAGGCCAGAGAACCTTCTTTCTAATAGTCTGGGAGTCCTTTATGTGTTTGTTGGCAAGCTCTATGCGGGCATTCATATGTCCTGCACTGCAGAGAGGCTTCTATTGGGCCATTCTGCCATAAAGTCCTGACTGGTGGAGGTCTGCAGTGATAGTTGACTGTGGAACTTTCTCCCATCTCCCCACTGCATGTCCAGAGCTCATTCACAGTGATCTTTGGGTTCTACTTTACCTCTCTCACCAAGGCTCTTGTCCTACAATTGCTCAGTTTGGCTGGACGGCCAGGTCTAGGAAGAGTTCTGGTCATCCCAAACTTCTTCTATTTAAGGATTATGGAGGCCACTGAGCTCTTAGGAATTTTTAGTGCTGCAGAAATTCTTTTGTAACTTTGTCCAGATTGGTACCTTACCAGAATTCTGACTCCGAGCTCCTTGGCCAGTTCTTCCACCTCATGATTCTCATTTTCTCTGACATGTACTCTGAGTTGTAAGGTCTTGTATAGACAGGTGTGTGCCTTTCCTTATCAAGTCCAATCAGTTTAATTAAACACAGCTGCACTCCAAGGAAAGAGTAAAACAATCTCAAGGAAGATCAGAAGAAACGGACAGCATGTGAGTTAAATATGAGTCACAGCAATGGTCCTGAATGCTTATGACCATGATATTTCATTTTTTCCTTTTTATAAATTGGCAAACATTTCTAAATTTCTGTTTTTCTGTTATGTTGGCTGAGCTTACATCAATGAGAAATAAAATAAAATTTTACGGTTTTAGCAAATGGTTGCAATGAAACAAGTGAAAAAAGAGGTCTGAATACTTTCTGTGCCCATTGTAACTGAGTTTGTTGCGCTTTGAGCTCTTTAGTCTGCATGCAGACAGACAGACATAAATTATTTAGTAATTTCTTTATTCAACGAGTCAAGCAGTAATAACACCTGGGTTTGGCGTGTAAAATTTGACCAAAAAAAGAAGGGTTCATTTAAGTTATTTGACTATTGTTAAAGGGGGCAGTCCTATTTATCCAAGAGGACGGATTGCTTTGCATCTTCCTGAGTGAAATAAATGAAATCCTTGTTTAAAAATGATTTCATAATATTAGTCAGCTTATGTTTGCCAGATATTGGAAATGTTTTGAAAATAGGAAGCATATTTTCTAAATGTTCTATTCTATATCTATGTTTATCTGCTGCCATAAATACCATAATTGGCATTCACAATAAATTATTTCTCTGCGTGTCTCTAATCCTTCGGTGTATACAGAACCTCTATGCTGCAGTTTTATATCCACAACTCCTCTCCTGGATCCTTCCCTACCTAAACCTTTTTTATTTCATTTTCCCTTTTCACAAAAAGAGACAGCTTAAAAGAAAATGAGATGAAGGATGATAAAATCTGGTGTAAAAGGGTGTAAAGCTCATCTTCAACAGAAAAAGACAAAAAGATTGATATAGTCTATTATAAGAAGACAAGCTCTCTGCACTTCTTAGTCGTTTTAAGGTAAATCCATTCAGACAGCCAGGGGCCTCTAGGAAGGACAGATTTAGATACTAAACCTGAAGAATAACAGACAGGATAAATGTAGATGGATGGATGTAAAAAGGATTTGAATTTTCCAAGAAAAAGGAATTTAAAAAAGGTTAAGGTACAAAGAAAATAATAAGAGACAGAAGACAGAGAACTATAACAAACTGTGGAAAATAATGAATGCAGGGATGGTTGATCCCCAGGCATCGCGTTCATACTAGGATGTATTCCACCACTGACAGTACTGTAGGATAGAGCAGTGTCCATGCATACCTATGCACTGACAGTGCTGTACTGATTTATTGTTGTGACATGCTCTCTGAAGTGTTGATTTTCAAACAAAGTTGTGAAGCAGGCAGGAGTGAGAAAATCTCAAAAGAAGGGTGCATCACCAGTGTAGTCACTGTTCAGGGTTTCTACACAGCCTGGAAAGGTTTGGAAAACAGAAACGGTCAAGCTTGAAGCAAAATATATTCTGACATTGTTCTTTGATTTATCTAGCTTTCAGACTTATGCTGCTTTCACAACAAAAGTTGTAAGCACCACGAAAAATCAGTTTACATGCAAAATCTGTGGCGCTCATGTGTCTAACAGCATCGTATTTAGGCCATGTGGTGTGGAACCTTTTCCATTCAATTCAGTTTATTTCTATAGCATCAATTCACAACACGTCGGCTCAGAGCACTTTACAATCCAACCAGATCATATAGTCAGTCTGGTTCAAAATGTTCTACCTAAAGAAAACCAGTTGATTGCATCGACTCATTGACTCTTCAGCAATCCTTCACACAAAGCATGTTTGTAGAGACAGTGGAGAGGAAAAACTCCCTTTGAACAGGAAGTAACCTCCAGCAGAACCAGACCGACTGGGGTTCAAGGAGACAGAAGCAGAGATACAAAAGTTAACTTTTAACCAGCTCCACAGGCAGTCCCGTCCAGGAAACACACAACCAGGTAGAGGAGCTCAGAGCCAGCTGCCATGTCAGAGGATGCGGTTGGCTTGTCGGCAAAAAATGGTGCATAGGTCATTTAGAACATTTAGAATCTCATTCACCCCAACTTTGCAATGTTCTCTCAGAGACTGGGGTTAAATCAGATCATCCCATCCAATGTTGTGCTTTTCGTGCTTTAAGATATCCTGGATGAGGACCTTAGCTCTAGTGATGAAGGGAGTAATAAAGCCCATTGGATCAAGCTAGCTTGCTAGGGCTCTATAAATGTTCATCAAGGTTGGCCGTAGGTGGTCTGCTGGTCGGAGTTAAAATCCTAGAGAGTCAGTGAGACAGTTACACTGGAGGCCCAAGGTTAAATCCTGCAGGCTGTTACTACTCCTAGATAGACAAAGCTAACACATTAATCGACATTAAATATTAAATATTTATCTTGCACATCTAAAAATATGTAATCTTAATCATTTTTAAAATATGTCTTAACCAAGGTAATTGGGCAGGTTGGAGGCGCTCTAGCGCCCTCTATAGGTCAGCCGTCACTGACTAAAAGAGGAATTGTGCTCTCAGTAATTGACATCATGCTTCAAGTTTTGCTATTAAAAACCTAAAATAAACATAAAAAAGTAGCAGATAGTTTCATCATTTATAATTATTATCATGAAATAAGTATAATTTTAAATTATGATATCCTTTTTCTGTTTTTTATTGAACTGAATGAGTTGATTGGGACAGATATAAACTGTCCATCCATCCATCCATCCATCCATCCATCCATCCATCCATCCATCCATCC
>NW_015150883.1:459760-465363 GCF_000732505.1 Cyprinodon variegatus
TCCATCCATCCATCATCCATCCAGTTTTTTAAGCCTGTTTAAAAAACACAGGATATTTCAAAGCCCTTGTCTTTGCTTGGTACATTGTTACAAGTCAAAATATGACAAGCCACATTCAGGAAGCCCTGTCTTCAATAGAATGTACCTAACTTTTTACTTCAAAGATGAAAGGTTTTCCCAAGGGTAATTGAGTTAAATTATGAATGGATGTTAGAGAAAGCGAACAGAAGGAGAAAGTCTACATAGAGCTAACAGAAAAAGAAATGAAGGAATAAGCATGGAGGAAAACTGAGGGGGCTGTAAGTTGCTTTGAAGATGGAGGAAAATCCCCTCTGCTCAGAAGTATCTCCTAAAGCATACCTGAGCAAAACATGGACTGACCTGCAAAATTAGCCTATCTGCATCCCAGCATGGGAACAGCTGCACCAGACATGTTTGGTTGTTCTGCAGTTTTCCCTCTGAGAGCAAACCAGATGTCACACATATTACCTAGCCTCTTCACAGAGGCACCAGTGTCTCAGATCAACCACAGCCTGAATACTGCTGCCAGTCAGAAACTGTGTAATCCTGTTTCCTCCAGCAGGAGAGGGAGCCATGGAGAGGAGGGATAAATAAACCCCCTGCTGTCCATCATGTTCAATGACGACTCACCATTAAAAAAAAAAAACCTTTCATTGCTGACAAACTCTATAAATGTCATCTACTGCTGTATACATGCTTTAGGCATTATAATTTGTTGAAATCCTGCTTTTGTGTCTAAAACCATGTGTTTGGTGCCCTTCTCAGCTGATGTGACCTCACCAAGGGAGAAATGACATCAGCAGCTCTACCCTCAAACCTGCTCTCTGCCGGTTCGCTGCTCCAATATGTGATGAGAGATTCTGGACCAATAGTTCATTAAATTAGCTTTTTCTTAAGGAAAATGAAATTAAATCAGTCATTATTTCCGTCATCATAAAAGTCATAAAAATAGTGAATGTATTAAAATTGGATAAATCAAGTCTACATCATCAGTCTAATATAGCCAGTCATCTGACTTAAATGCAATTAAATAAAAAAAATTCATTTTGAAGATAAACATTATTCAAAGACATAGAAAAAGAATCCAAATTTGACAAAGAGGTAGTGAGCCTCGTCTTTTTAGACCTAAATTGTTCTTTGATAATTATATTGTTTCAATTGTTCACATGAAAGTTATTAATATTACTCTATCAGAGCATTTGGTTAAGATTTTCAGCGACGTTCCCCATGACAACCACCATGGGTGGGAGGAGGGAGCTAACTGGTCTGGCTTCAGTATAACAGCATCTCTGACGTCTAACCTTTAAAATGAAAATAGCTGTTATTCCTTGAGTGCAGCAAATAAGTAGTCCAGAGTCATCAAGTTTACATAAAGTTTTGATTAAAGACAAATGATTGTTAAACATTTGCTACGCAGTTTTTTTTCTTTTTCAATTTTAATTGTTTTTTTAAGGTTTTAAAATAAGGAAAACCAACAGCTTTTACAGGAAGAGAAAACATGGATTTTCTAGATGATGTCCTCTTTGGAAAACTGTGAAAAAATAGAGCAGTTTCCAAGCTAACGAAGAAAAATTGAATGAAAAATGAATTTATTTGTTCTTTCAAAAAGATGCTAAAACTGCTATTTATGAAACTGTAACCTCCTGAGACCCAGAACATTCCTTTGTGTCCATTATAATGGACATTATTTTTCACGCTAAACAGTAGTCTAGCTGTAAAAAAAACAAAAGAAGGGTGGCAATGTTGGATTTTTCTGGGAAAAAAAGCAAACATAGCCTAATTAATAGAGTCTATAAACATTACGCGCCAAGGGAGCAATGTGGGGTTACAGGTCTTGCTCAGAGAGTGGCAGTCTGTGGGAGTGGGGCTCAAACGCAGAATCTCAGGAATCCAAGCTCTATGCCCTAACCACTAGGTCTCCATTTCCCAATTGACCTTAACCAAGGCACCTATGGCACATGGCTATCACTGCTCCCTCATAATTAGGGACTAATTTCCCACTGGGATCAGCTTGATAGTCATGGTAGGACACTTCTTTGATTTTATTTATTTTACTCAGGCTACTCGTAAACCAACAGCCTGCCAAATGTTGAAAGTTGTAGTATTACTGCCATTACTGTTAATATATAGTAGAAATTTTACACATTCAGTAATAACATGTCACAATGGATGGTATGGGGGGATGATTTTTTACGATTTTTTTAAGAAGAGGTATGCCCTCACGCCTCATCCCCCCTTGACTCAGGAACTGCTTACACTACTCTTTAGAGGACATCCATAGAAAGTCATTTACGTATTTGCAGTATCCACCGAAAACCCACTGACTCTGACTACTTCCCCCCTCAGCATACACCAGAGTTATTCACACTTCTACACTTCTATTGAGATTCTCAGTCATCCAGGTCATTATCAAGCTTGAAGAAGTTCAATCTAGGCAACTGGATGTGAAGTTTTCCAGAAGATATTTCACCTCTCATCCAAGAGGCCTCTGAAGTTCTAACAAAGAATTAATGGGAACAAAACATTGCTTTGATCCCTTCTACTGGATTGGCCATGGAGGTTTACCTGGGGGTGTTAGATCATTAGAGGGCTCAAATGGGTCCTTAACCCTCATCAGAGTGGTTTCGGTCACATGCCTCTTGAAAGTATGAGTCAGGTTGAAGGTGAGAGGTGAATCTTCTGGGCATAGTTCCTAAAAGTGCTTTGTAATTAGGTGAAAGGTAAGGTAATAACTAAGACCACCTCCTCTGTTGTAAGATGGTTCTTCCAGGTTAACAAAGTTGGCCTCCTTAACCCTTCGCTCAAACCATCTTTCTTCCTTTGCAAGAATATGGACGTTGATGTCCTCAAACCAGTATCCTGTAGCTTTTCAGGCATAGGTGAAGAGTCCTGTCCCGAGGAGTTGGCCCTCCTGTGTTGAGCCATGCGCATGTGTCGCTTGATCTCTCCAATGTACAGGTCTGTGAATCCTTCACTACACTGAAAGGCTTAAATCACTTTGTCGGTTTTGTTTCTGGGTGTCTTATCTTTGGGGTGAACCAGTTTTTGTCTCAGGGTGTTGCCGGGTTTAAGGTACACATTGATCAGGTGCTGGTTGAAAATCCTCCTGAGTTTTTCACAGACTCCAGCACCATACGGAATGACAATGTTCCCTCTTCTGTTTTTTCCCTCTTAGCAGGCTTCTCATTGTTGGTTTTTAGAAAAGTCCATCTGAGATGGGCAGTTCTTCAGGGCTGTCCTGATATGTCCCTGTTCTCTCATCTCCCATTGGAAGTGGGACTGTTGGCCTAGTTGTTAGAGCAGTGCGCTTGTGCTCTGATAAGGTTGCAAGTACCCGGTTCAATCCCCACAGCCTGCTCTCTGGGTTCCTTAACAATGCCCTTAACCAAACACTGCTCCCTGGGCGCCACACAATGGCAGCCCACTGCTTCCCATTGGGATTGGTTAAATGCAGGGAGTGAATTTCCCCAACGTGGGACAATAGAGGGATATACATTTTCGGGGGAGTGGTGGCCGGGTGGTTAGGGCATTGGAATCCAGAGATTCTGTGTTTGAGCCCCACTCCCCCAGACAGGCCACTCTGGATCCCTGAGCAAAGACCCTTAACCCCACACTCCCGAAGGAGATGGGTTAAATGCAGAGGGTCTTGCGTCGTGATGATAAAAAAACGCTGGAAAAATCTTGTGAAGTGATGGTGTGAATGGTTTCTTTTCGTGTCTGGAGGGTTCTGATGATGCCTACTTTATGGGTGGTGTCAAAACGGAGGTACTGGTTGGTGTGTGTGTTTCCTATATAGTTCTTCTAAAGGAAACCCACACAAAACATCCTATACAGACATGTCTACACTGTATTTCACTCCCAGATTTCCACTCCAGAAATTTGCTGTGAAATGTTGGGGTTTGTATTCCTTAAAGAGTCTATCCTCCGTTCTTTGGAAAAATGAGGGTTGCTTGACCTGATCTGTAGATGTTGATGACCTAGAACGTCAGTGACTTCCACACTACAATCCTCTGGGTTTTCTAACAGTTCATGGCTGATATTAATTTATTCCCATTTCTTCCACTTTGCCTTGGTTCCACAAACAGCCACTGTGTAACATGTTGGTTAGGAAATTCCATGTCTGGACTTACTTGACAGGTGAAATCCTATATAGCACCTGGAAATGATCAGTTCTTTAACAAATATTTTTTACTTCAGCAGCCATGGAAGAGACTGGCACATACAACTGATTTGGATGTAGAGCCATACTTCTAGCAATACAGCACATATTCCTCCTATAGGCCTTTTTTATTAAACAACTGAGATGCTGCAGAGCTTCCAGGCTTCCCAACACACAAAGAGGATGAAGGTTGTTCCTTGGAGTATTGTAAATTTTCAGCATTCAGTGGTTCTGGAAGAAGATCCATTCTCAGGTCCATGAGATGAAACAAATCCCATGGAGTCTCCATCCTTTGCTTTGCTTCAGCTTTTTATTCAAAATTTTAAAAAGCTGGAACAACTTGACAAGCCGGGCTGACCCAACTGATATTTTAAACATTTCGCTGCTGAAAGTCGTCCCAACTGTTTTCTTATCTGCCTCTTCCTCATGATGCTGTAGCTTCTGCTTTGATGGAAATTGAAACGTACATCTTATTCTGAGCTTTGGCCGTTCTGCTATTCAAAGGAAGACAAATGATAGATGCTTTTGCTTGCATGGTCACTGTTTAAAAGTTCCTAACAAAAGTGAAGCTTAGAGATGCATTGTCCAAAATAGAAGGAAGGCTGGAAGCATTAAAACTGCTGACTGGGAACAAGGAAAAGCCATTCCATCTGTCATACTGGACATGATCTGATTTCATGCTTTCTACTGAGAAAAGAACTCAAAGGTCAACACTGTTTACAGCCCAGCCCAGGTATTTCCATTCCGCCTTTCAGAGATTCGATTTACTATTTTAACATATAGGTTGACAAAAGCTATGAGTATTTTACCGAAGGCTATGCATGATAAGAGAGTGTGCCGTAGCGCTGTGTAATCATTTTCCCACCAGCTAGTCTGTTACACTGTCTTGTTATACATGCAGCATATTGTGTAGAAATAACCTGTTTCTCATTAGCAGGCTGGGAAATGCCAGAGCCGGGCTTCGCTCAGAGGTTTGTTCTCCCTTTATTTAAAAGCCTGAGGCTAAAAAGAGCAACGGCAACACAATTTCCCTCTATTTAAGTGGATAGAAAATGTGGGAAAAAACAGTAATCAACATGATTGCTTTCAGAGACTACCCACACCTGAACTTTAATCCAAGCATAGAACAAAGAAAAACATGGTGGATGGAGACCAGAACAAAGGGCACTCTTCCAGCTCCCCTCTCTTATTGTCAGTTCATACTGCCCCTTAGACACAAAGGAGGGTTTATTTTTTCAGTTTAGTTTATCCCTATAGCTCCAATTCACATAACGACTGAAGGCATTCAGTCATTGACTTTGCAGGATTCTCTCCTCCTGGATGAGCAGCTAGAGATAGTGGATGGTCACTTGCATTACATTTCATTTACTCTTCATCAATCCCTTACATCAAACATGTTTGCAGCAGCAGTGGAGAGGAAAAC
>NW_015150883.1:465699-470028 GCF_000732505.1 Cyprinodon variegatus
AGCAACTATGAGAAAAAGAAGAGAGAGCAGAACGTTAGAGATTGAACTAACAGATTATGCAGTGGGAGAATAGAGATAGAATGAAAGACAATGATGAAAAGGGATCCCAATGTCCTCCAGCAGTCTAAGTCTATAGCAGCATAATTATAGGGATAGCTCAGGATAATTTTAGCCACTCTAGCTATTATCATGACCATAGACAGGCTTTAGGACTTGCCTTAAAAGTAGAAGTAATAGTAGATGCAGTCTTAAAAAAAACAAATTAAGATTGATTAAAACTTAAAACAAATATTTTAAAGACTAACTGAATTACTCTGGTACACTGAAAAAAGTGTAACATGTAACTGTTCATTCAAACTAATGCTTTTCACTCTAAACTAGAAAAAACTATTGATTTGATTGTATAACTCATTCTTTTTGGATTTTGTGACATCAAGTTTGATTTAACCTGAACTAAATACACGTAGAAAGGACCCAAGATAAAGTTTTTGATTTCTCTCAATATGTATATATTTATTCATGGCCTGCAGGTCTTTTTTTTTTGTTTGAGTCAAACTTGAACTGTGCTTTTGATGCAGTCAGAGCGCGTGGACTACAGCAAGTCCAGATCCCAGACCATCACATAGTGGCTCAGTGACGCAGAGGCTCACACTGCTGCCTTGCAGCACAAAGGCTGTGGGTTCGATTCCGGGCCCGGGTTCTTTCTGCATGGATTTGCATGTGTAAGTTCTCTAAATTAGCTTTAGGTGTGAGTGTGTGCAGGAATGTTTTTGTGTGTCAATGGTTGTATTTTGCTGTGATGGATTGGCAACCTGTCTGGAGTGTATAGATAGATAGATAGATAGATAAATAGTCCAATAAATAGTATTGAGTTTGTATGATATGAAAAGGAAATTTCTTTTGAAGTAAAGTCAAATGATATGTGAAAAATCTAATTTGGTTATATTTAAATGTCTATACAAACATTAATTCTTGTTTATTTAGTTAAAAGTAAATATATTAGGTTGGTCCAATGTCAATATGTTAGTTTGGTTCATCAACTGAAATGTTCAGAAAATAATTTGAAACAGGGCAAAGATTTTAAGTTGTGTCAAGTGCAGAATTATTGTTTACATCAACATAATATAATCAGGTCATAACAAGCGATTAAATTCAGATTTTGTGAAGTCAAGTATTTTAAATGTGATATCTGGACATCGTTTTTTTTTGTTATACTTTTTCCAGTGTAGGCTTAGAGCAGCATTCCTGTGAAAAAGCTAATTTTAGGCTCCTGCTTTAAAATAAAAGCCTGATCCCAGGTCATCCAACTGGATAATCCCAGCTATTTAGAACCACCCTTAGGAAGACCATAAAACAGGCTTAGAACTGGATCCAATAGCTCATTTTTTTTGAGAATTTGACACCTATCAAGGAGTCTTTCCATAAGCTCTAGCGCCTTCTGAAAAAAGTTTGAAAAAGTCCGGTTGCCTTATGATGTAAGCCTGTTTTGTGGTTCCCATGACCCAGATGACTGAAAATTTACAAAGGCAAATGTTAGAACAGTTTACAGGGTTGTTAACCAGCGCCCATATGAATGGTTCTTGCAATCTGGCATCCTCTAAGGTCTCTTTTTTCTCTGATTAGCTGTCAGCCAGACGCTCCAGGAGTTACTAATCTCTGTCCAATGGAAGGTCAACGAAAGATCTATCACCATATTCGAATTGCATATCGGCGATTCGAAACCTCACCCCCATTAAAGTCCTCTTTATAAACAATTCAACCTTTTTTCGTCAATGCAGACAGACGTTACCATTCTTGTTACGCTCACTCCCCTCCATGCATTAAAGTTGATTACTATTAGAATAGTTTTTATACCTCTGTATAAAACATAAAGCACCTTAAAGCCTTTAACGCTGGTCCCTCAAACTGCGGATTCAATTTCTCCATCAGTGAGAACCAACCTTTAAAACAAGTGATTCCTAAGGGCTGTAGCGCTGCCTCAGTGAATTACATGGAGAGAAAGACTGCATCCTCAGCAGATTCCCTCCGAATAAAATAGATCTAAATAATGTATTTACTTTAATAAAAAAAAGGAGTATGATGAATAAATGAAATCCGCAATAATAAAAACTGGGTTAATGCTCTGCAGAGGCTTGCAGTTTGGCTGTAGAGATGTAAAACATCAATGCAATCATCCGCCTGGAGAAATGCTGCCCTGATGGAGAGGAGGCTAGAGCTTTAGTGCTAGGACGGACCTGCTGATACTTAGATTGTCCAGGGACGGCTGCAGCTGGTGGGTTGTAAAACCCAATCTAATCTCATGGTCAACTTTTTGTTTTGTGTCTGGAAGTATGAAGAGGACGCAGATTCCTTTCTACCGTCTTACGCAAAAAAATCCATGCTGAATAATTAATCGCTCTTAAACTTTTGTTATGTTAAAACAAACATGAATAAAAGTCTTTTGTCTGGGCTTTGTTGTGCATCTAGAAACTGACAGTTTGGCCCATTTCCTGATGCAAAACTGCCAAAGCTCTGTAAGTATTCAGGGGTTGATGTTAAGGATTTTTAGCACTTGCCCAGAGGGCAAGTGACTTTCACATTTCATTTGCCCAGAAACAATTTTTACTTGCCCAGTATAATGTTTGATAAATATAGTTCCTAATATTCATTTTTGTATATATATCAATGAAACATGTTTGTTTTTTTAAATGTTTTTTGTAATTCAGTATTTTTTAAGTTTCCAGGTTCCTGGTGTGTAAATGCATGCGTCAGATAATGAGCTCAAGCCTTCATTACCGTGTTAACATGCTTTTCAATCCTTCCTGCACATTCTTTTCTAACTAAACTTTGCTTTAAAATGTTGTTTGCTTGGAAAAATATAAATTGTAATGTTAAAAATCTAAAAAAAACTTGACAGGTTAAAAACTTTAGATAAATCACAAGACAGAAGTCAATGTCACAAATTAATAACTTTTATTTTAGAGTCATGGTATGTTTATACAAGATAATACTATTAATATAATGTGACTTTTCTAGAGAATCATTATACATAGTTATTTTATACAGGGTTTCCACAGTCTTACATAATTTCAGAATTCCCTGACTTTTAACTGACTCAGGATTAGTTTTCCCAGACAAAATAAATGCGGCAACAAGACAATAATAATAACATAACAGGTCACCAATTTAACATGTTTAGCTCTATAACATTTAAATGCACCTCTCCAATGTCTGAGAGAAAAAAAATTTAATGAACATTTTTTAATGTATGACCTGCATCACTTTACAGAAGAATGCCATATGATAGCCATATTTACACTGTGTGTATGGAATACAATTATGCCAATTTTCCTAATCCCTGACCGATAATTTTTAATCTAGGGTTATCTGGGTGTGTCTGATTTGCGCCAATTCCTGGACAAAAATCACGCCATCTAGCGGAAAATCTCGCAGCTTTTTCAAATCACGCGAGAATGTGTACAAAACAACAAAAATGGCGCCGGCAACACATGTGGCTCCTTTTTTAAGCGAGTGTCTGTGATTTAAAAGTAATTTTGAGTGATAAAAATTTTTTTTTTGATCATTGCACCTGTCCGGCGGGCATATGCAATGAAATTTGTACTCTCCCAACAATAAAAACTACTTGCCCCGGGAGATCGGGCGATGGTTAACATCGAGCATTTAACAAAAGGATATCCTGAAATCTAAACTATTAATTTAACTCTTTTATAGGCAATCTAAAAAAATAAAAAAAATAAAACTTATTTATAAAAACAGAAATCTTTTTTTTTAGTAAATATGCCAAATAATGAAGTTTTATAAGTTCATCGCAGAGTAAAACACCTCGTTCACTCGTGAGACGTTTGCCAACATTTTCACTCACTTCATCAAATAGGAAGAGCTTCAATCTAGTACAGATTTTACAAAGCTCACCTCAGGGAGTCCAGGAGCTACGGCTGGATCAGGGACCTAATAATCTCCTTTTTTTGTGTGTGTGTGGGGAGGGATGCTGTGGAGCTCAGACAGAAGGAGATTAGAAAAAGACGGTGAGCAGAGAGAGCAGCAGGGCGGCTGGCCTGGACCAGGTATGGACCAATAGAAGGATGAACAATATATGATGTAACAGTCCTTCTAGGGCAGCGGTCTGCAACCTGTGACTCCAGAGGCTCTTAATAGTGGTTAAAATGTATATGAAGAGCTAAATTATGTACTATGATAAATACCACACTGCAAAAACGATCTATAAATAAGTAAAAACTTCTTAAATTAAGTGTATTTATCCTTATTCTAAGTAGGTAAATGAGATAGTTTGCCAATGGAATGAGTATTTTTACTCTTAAAATAAGATAA
>NW_015150883.1:473008-474544 GCF_000732505.1 Cyprinodon variegatus
TTAAGAAAAAAATACTTATCTAGATTTTGATTTTTTCCAGTGCAGTATTAAATGCTTTAGTGTTTCTTATAAGATGAAAAATAATGAGATTAAAAAAAGCAGAAGTATGTTTTAAGAGACATTTTTCTTTTAATTAGCTTGGAAATAATGTGTTTAATATTATTTTAAAAGCTAAACATGTATATATTGTTGATTGTTTAAGATGGCAACACATTTTCTATACAAGATAAACATTTATTTTTTTAATATAGAAGTCATGTTATATATTGCGGCTCTAAACAACTTTTACTTGGTCGGACTCTGTGCAAAACGGCTCTTTCAATATGAAATACTGCAGACCTCTGTTCTAGGCCTTTAAAAGACACTTACAAAACCCCTTACCTCACCTTATTTTCTCTATCCTCATCTTTGACTCGGAACACAAAGTTCAGATTTTTTTAACTCCAGCTGAATCCACTTCAGGTCCACCATATGTTTCACAGTTACAGACAGTCACCTCTCCTGCAGAAGTGAATGCTTTGCAACGTTTTGGTCCTAAAAGCACCCGAGCATAGGGATAGGATGTAAATGACTGCTTCATACAGTAGCAGCCATTCTAAATGGCCCTTCCAAATCAAACACCAGCCGAATGGCAGCCCACTTCCACCCACTGGAGTGACCCCCTCCTTCTCCTGGGCATGCATTATTTTTTTACTCTGACTCCACCCTTTCATTGAATTACAGGGTCTGACCAGGAGATGACGCTTCTCTTTAGATCTTAATGTCCACAAATCATGACAGAAAGAATATTTTGGTACATAGACTGATGTTTAAAAAAGAACCTTAGGGGACCAGCCAAGGGCCAGCAAAGCACCCATCAGGGAAAGTGGGGAAACATTGAATAGCTATTACTGTACATGTTTGGGGTAAATAAACCATTACAGATAAAGAAACCCGAAGTGTAATAAGACCAGGCTTGCCCAAAGTGGGTCATCGAGGGCTGCTGTCCTGCTGGTTTTACAGGTTTCCCTGCTTTAACACAGCTGATTCTAAATATTGCAGTTTGGCAAAAGCCTGTTAATCAGCTATCAATGAAAACCTGCCGTAATGGAGCAGGAAAACCTGTAAACCTACAGGACAGCTGCCCTCAAGGGCCGACTTTGGGCATGCCTGCATTATACTAATCAGAGGTTTATGAAGTATAATGTTCATTTATGAGAACTTTTTAGTTATTTTGGCTCCTCTAACATGACTGACTGCATCAGTACCATCCTCCTGTGGTTCTTCTGGGGTCCATTGCAAGCCCAGATTCCACCTATAGCCACCTTTAGACCTTGTTGGTTCTGGTGTCTCTCATCTTCATCTTGACATCAGTTCTTAGGTTTTCTTTGGGGTCCCGGTCTGAAGAGCTTTCTGGCATAAACTCCACGGTAATTGGAAAAGCTTTGCTATGGGGATGTTATTCATCTGTGGCAGATAATAGCTATGAAGTGAGATTCTTAATGGCTAGTGCTTTAGTCAAGACCACAATAACCAAAACTGTAACCAGACCAGCTC
>NW_015150883.1:475064-477535 GCF_000732505.1 Cyprinodon variegatus
TGTTTAAATGTTCTTAGTTTGGGTAATTTTGTTAATTAGATAAATTTAAAAAGTATTTAGTGTCTGGCCAGTATTTATCTGTTTAATTAAGTTTATTTGTTTATTAGTTTGTTAGTCAGTTACCCCCCTTGTTGTCAACAGTGGTCTGATCAGCCACTTTTAAAGTTTTGTTAGGTCAGTTTGTGCTTGAGTTCTTTATGTTAAATCCTGAATTGAATTCTGTTTTGTTGACCTCTTTTTGGACCCAGTTTATCATTTTTTTTAAAACATTTTTGGAATAAATTAAGACTTTTTTTGAAAAATTTCAGTGGTTTTCTGGCTGGTTTGTGTAAATCCCTCACATCCCTACTGCTTGTCGCCAACCTGTCCACAGTCCCTTTTAGCCAGCTGCACCATCAGTGTGCAGCTACAGATGGGGAAGGAGGTCTGCTATCCAGAGTGCTGAATAGAAAAGATGTGAATGTCTTTTTACCCTCCTAATTTTCTGTTTTACTAGGATTGAAAGCAGTGTTGTGTTTTCTATTATTTCTCATGAGGAAGGTGCTGTGGTTAGAACCAGACTCTGAATGTTTGCATCTGCTGTTCCTGTTTATCACCTTTGCCTGGAGCAGGCAGTGATTTTTTTTCTTTCTCTTAAATTATATTCTATTTCCTTTTAACTTTTATCTTCTCCATTATTTTGCTCTGTACAGATAAGCGGAGTGTTCCTTTAAGATTTGGTGTAACTGTAGGAGGAGATCCCACATATCAGCAGCTTTGATGCCATGCTTAATAAACCGCCTCCATTGTGACCACCGCCTCAAGCTACAGCTGCCCTCAGTGTGACATTTAACGTGACCTTTTATATAAGTGTCAGAGGCAGAGCATCGCCTCCGGTGCTCCTCGCTATTGAATCCTACAACTCGATTATCCCTCTCCTTTCTAAGTTTGGTGAAACCGGCCCCAGCAAAAGAGGAGCAAGCTGACAGAAGTCAGTTCAACTCTTGGGAAGGAGTGTTTAAGCTGAAAGCTGGACCTCCAACTGTCCTGACAGACACATTTATGCTATAAAGCCTGGAGCCAGACTGACACATGGAGAGTTTTATTCATGTATTAGCCCATTTGCCATCAGAAACCTGGCAGCAGGAACAGCCTGCAAAACCTGAATGGGATCAGATTTAGATTTGTTCTTTGTATTTGGATATACCTGCAGAGTTTATGAATGGGTGGAACATTCATAAACTCTGAATAAACGCTACACCTTTGAAGCGAGAAGTCAAACTACCGCTTTATATTATAGCCTGACCCACATGTAGTGCTTCTTTATACTGAATCATGAGTGTGGGTGAGGAGACTCTACTGTTGGAATGATTCAGCTTTAGCCACAGGATCAGTACTGTAGTGGCTCTGAAAGATAAAAGCTAAACTCCCTTTGAATCATAGCACTTAATAGAAATGATAGCATTCCATCCATCCATCCATCCATCCATCCATCCATCCATCCAAGTTGAAAACTATGTCGTTTCTGTTAAGGGACCCAGTAACATACTAAGGCTGTATGTATTTCTGTGCAGCAGATCACTGGTTGCATACAGGGGCTTTACCACTTCACCACTCTGGGGCCGTGTTGGTTTATTACATATTATTTTGGTGTTTATGCTTTGTTTTTAATGTGTGAGGAAACACACAACTTTTGCGTGGAAGTAATGCAGCCAAGCAAGTAAGCCAATGCTTGGTGGACATGCTAAATAAAAAAGGAAAAATCCAAGATGAAGTGTTTGAAAGTGCAAAACATTACAAAATAAAATGCAAAGAGGGAAAAGACAGCAATAGATCGAGTTCAGATGAACGTTGGAGCTCGCGGAATTAGAAGCTAAAGCTGTGGAAGCATTAATATTTAGCTTCCAAGCTGATGGTAAAGCAGTGGTGTCAAAAGTACACACCTTTATTAAATAAGTAGAAGAATAGAGACTGCAGTTTGAAGTATCAACTTTACCTCTTTGCTCAAGTAAAAGTGAAAAAGTATGTGCTCTAAAAACTAGTTAAAGTATACAAGTTTAAAGTTACCTTGAAAAAAAAACAGTCAGACGCCACAATATGAATTGAAAGGTCATTATTTTGACAATTTAAAAAATTATATGGCTAAGGATGAGGGAGGTCTTGTTGGTCTCCATTTCCCGATATGCTCTCATCTGTGCCGACCTTTCAGACATTTCAACATCTTTGTCTGAATCCTACATTGTAGCATGGGATAGACAATTCACGTTTGCAGTTTGAAGAACGCCTGCTTGCTTCTGATGATTTCCTTTGCACAAATTTGACATGAAATAAATATTCATAAACATAAAACCGAAGCCAAGAGTAACGAGTAACGTTTGTTTTAAAAATGTAAGGAATAGAAAGTACAGATACTTGTGTGCAAATGTAATAAGAAGTCAGAAAAATAAGTAATGGAGTAAAGTATAGATACCTAAAAAGTGTACTTAAGTACA
>NW_015150883.1:480353-482948 GCF_000732505.1 Cyprinodon variegatus
GAGCTCTTTCAAGCTGGGCACCGTTTCATTCACAACACCTGTCCCATCAACCAGGAATCAGAATCAGAAATACTTTAATAATCCCAGGGAGAAATTACTTTAGTTACATGACTCCATCTGTAATAGAGTGACTATAGGACCAGTTTGATAGAACAATATTTCATACAATATATATAATTAGGGGGTCCCCGCTCCATCTCACCATCAGTTTGGGGGTCCTTGGCCTGGAAAACGTTGATGACCCCTGCTCTAACCAATCACATCAGCATTGAGCAAAAAAAAATCTTCTTTCGCAGCACTAATGTTGAAAACTTTTAATATCATGTAACATTGCCTGGTTTGTGCCACTTGACCTGGCATTGGGATTAACCCATTTCTTCTCCAGGACCACAGGGAGGCGACACCAGCTGTATTCCCATGTCACGCTCTGCATGGGAGCAGGAAATCCCCAGCTTTCGCCTCGCCTTCACTCGGTTTGTCTTCGCCTCACGGCACACACACTCTAACTGATTCCTCCAGTTAATTTCCTCCTGGGCCTCCTTCTACAATGAGGCCTTTCATTACAGGAAACACCCGTGGAGAAGATGAGACACCTTTTGGATATGAGATACAAAACAGTTCATTTTTCTTCTCATCACTTTCTCTCAGCGGTTCCTCTAATCACTGCCTGCCACTTTCTTTTTTTCCTTCCCCGGATGCTCGGTTTCCAGCATTACAGTGCCGCTTTTCAGCTCGTGCAGGTCTTCAGATTTTCTTGGTGTCCCTTTGATATGGAAATGAACTCCACTCTGTGTCACAATAGCTGAGGTACAGTCCTGGTAATAGTGGTTCAGAAGCTCTCTGTCTGCGTCTCTATTCTCAAAAAGCACAACATTACAAAGACAGAGAAAAGAAAATCACACTCTAATCATTATCTATAGTTTTTTTCTGGAGCCTTTGGGGTTTTCTTCATGTGTATACAGTAGCAGCCATTCAAAATGGCCCTTCCCAGTCAAATACCAGCTGAATGGCAGGCCACTTCCCTACGACTCCCTTCTCTTGGGCATGCATTTTTTTTTCTCTGATTTACTCTTATTGAGCATGTATTTATTTCTGTCTTTATTTTTAAATATGGTCGAGCTGGTCCTCCATACTCCTTGGCTTTGTTATTACATTAAATGCTGAATGTTTGGGTTTTGATCTTATCATTTATTTCACTGCTTGTTTTTTACTAGTCCTTTAAATGTACTGCTCTTTTCTCAGTCAGCAGAACTTCCACCTGCAAACATTTAAAGTCATTATGGCAATTTACTGTACATTTCTAGGGAACGTGCCTGACTCACACACAGTGTGACTTCATCCGGTTTACAATTATCATTTAGGAGAATTTACTGAAGTTAAGAATGTTTAAATCTGATGTAGTGCTTTTGTAAAAGCCCACAGTAGGGGAAAAAGGAAGAGAAATTTATGACAAGAATGTGAAAATGTTAAAAGAGGCTCAATATTGTTAGAAAAAAATAACAGTTAATTATGTGATTGATGTGAATTCTCTGTTCAGCTTGTTAGGAATAGATGGTTACTAAAATAAATCAACTTAATAGCTTTAAAAGGTTTTATTTTTATAATAAGAGAATATAGAGTAAATGTAGATAATGATGGACCTTTTTTTTAACCTTGTTAGTTAAAATGACAATGAAAGAGTCCAGCTTAAACTCTGCTTAAACACAACCCAGAAGGTAAACTAAAAATAAATGAAAAAATAAAGAAATAAACTAAAAAAATTTGAAAAGTAAGATCAGAAAAAAAAGTTTATAAAACCATCCGTTGCACTGGGCTCAGACTGCAATACGACCGGGCTGCAGCTGAGGAATGGGCTCCTCAGCATCATCATATTCACCGGGAGCCTAGCAAAGCCATTCCAGGTTCCAGTTTAACGCAATTTCCTCAACATAATATTAAGAACTTACCCAGGGGATCCAGAAAGAGCCAGAGGAACAGAGGGACCATCACAGACCTCCCTTTCATCAGGCAGGATCAGTTTTTACAAGAATTCAAGATATACTTGGACGTGAATGGCGTGAAGGAAGCCATCTATCTTAAAAAAAACATAACTTACCTTAAACAGACTTAGATTTCAGCTTTCAAAAACCTACAATGCAGCAATTGAGTTGATCCCTTCCCACTATCAGCAACCCCAACCCCTTTACAGAGAAAAAAAATACCTCACCTGTTAAGCCGGGCCAACGATTCCCTTTAAAGACCCCCTTTCAGAGACTATTACCATATTTACACTACCCTAGAAAAACCATGCCGAGACCGATCCGAGCTCAGTAACTGAGATAACTTATCGTGTGTGTCATGAAAAAGGTGTTTGTATGGAGGACCCAAACGCAGAGACCGGTAGGCAGAGGTGAAATAAGGTCTGTTTAATCAGGTTAACAGATCCAGGGGCAGGAATCAGAGTCCAACAGAAAATTACAGACGTACCAGAACCAGGAGAGATCTGGGATTAACCAAAACCAGAAGTCAGGGAGAGACGAGACAAGGCAGGCAGATGACAGACGGGAAGTAAGACGAGATGTTTGACAAGGATCCAGCAAACAGGAACTGAAGAGG
>NW_015150883.1:483347-490801 GCF_000732505.1 Cyprinodon variegatus
CAAACAACTTTTGGTGCATTACCGCCACCAACTGCTTGATTTCCTCCTTCAATACTGGCAGTAATACCGCAGATCGCCACTAGGAGGCGAGGAGTCGAGGAACTGAGATAGCGTGATGTGTAAACGGTCGTCAGTACCGAGCTCGGCCTGGTTAACTGATCCGAGCTCGGACCGGTCTAAAGGCTTCTGTTTTCTAAAGGCTTTTTTGGGCTACTGTATAAGAGCCTCGAACTCAACGCTATTTCTGACATTTTGAATTGAAAAAGCTTCCTGGATGGGAAGTGAAACGTTTTCAACCTTGAAACAAAGTCCAGTGGATTGTTTGTTTAACCTTTTTGGAATAACCCATATATACTTGAATAAACTGTCTCCCTTAGAATCACTAACAACATACGCCTGTCTTTTTTGTCAGGCATCTTTTTAATCCCAATCACGAGCGAGGCTGCTGACTATCAGGCTAAAAATGAACCCGTCATGTCAGTGCGTGATTACTTTGACCTCAGAAAAGCCACTAATGCTTACACAACCCTCCATTATTGCTGAAATTAAATGGGGAAGAAGAGCAGACAAACATCTTCCACCGCAGACCCTAAAGACTCTAAGCTAGTTATTGATTGCTGTTGATGCCATCAAAGGCTGCCTTTCTATCCCTAGGGTGATCTTTTTCCTTCAACAGATGCATTATTCAGCAGGGAAAATATTATGTTAGATTGTATGAAATCTAATGCATATATACAGAAACCTCTGTAGTTAATACTGGGGTTTGTGTTCCCGTCATAGATGACCACAGTACAGACATAACAGTCTAAGAAAGAAAGCTAATCGGATTTTATTGCTATGAGGAAAGTACCTCTAAAAAGATGGAATGGATATGTGTCACCGTGGCTCCATATTAAGGGATATTAAGTTCCCTTTTTGTCTGGTTAAGATGATTAAATTAGATTCTTCCCATCAGAACTCTTAAAAGCAGCCATTTAACACCAGGGCTTCCTCTGGCAGTCAATCTGATGGGGTCCTTCTGGCCAATGGTATGCAAGATTAGTGATGATGTCATCAACAGCAACGGTTCCAGTCTCTACTAACTCTATTAGCCCATTACGTATATGTAGATCTAATCATACAGTGTGAAAATATGGCTTTATCAAAGCCATATATGGTGCTATTATTTACAGTTTAGTTTATATCTCCAATAAAACTGTAAGTTAGATTTCAAAACTGTAATGCACAAGTTCAAAGTATCACATTATGATTTCAATTTACATAAATTAATTGACATGGATTTAAAAATTCGAATATAATTATTTACGATCAAGAAAAATGTACTATTTAAAATTGGCCAATAAAAATCCTCATATTAAAAATACAAAAAATAAAAAATCTAAACCACAAAACAAAAATATTATCAGGACTAAAAAACTAAAGTAAAAAATTTCTTGCACATCACTTGCCCTTCCCCCGAATTTTTACAGCACCCCACCATTTCCCATAATTCAATTAAATTCAGTTTATTCATATCGTGCTAATTCACAACACGTCATCTCAACGCACTTTAGAGACACAACCAGACCATCCAGTCAGATTAGTTAAAAGGAAGGAAAACCTGACTGCTTCAACTCACTGACTCAAAGTCAATCCCTCACACTAAGCATGCCTGTTGTGACGGTGGAGAGGAAAAACTTCCTTTTAACAGGAAGAAACCTCCAGCAGAACCAGACTTTGAGCGGCCATCTGCCAAGGCCGACTGAGGTTCAAGGAGAAAGAAACAGACAAAGAGAAAGAAGCCGAGATACAAAAGGCAACTGTAAACCAGCTCCATCGGCGGACCCCTCAAGGAAACACACAGCCAGGCAGACGAGCTCAGAGCCAGCTGCCATGTCAGAGGGTGAAGAGAGCACATCCAGTTAGTCACAGTCAGAGAAACAGGACCACACTGAAAAAAAGGCCGATCTCCAACATCTATAAACAATGGTGTTGATGGCAGCAACACAGCTGATTTTTCTCTCCAGGCTGGAGTCACAGCCAAACAGGAACAGACCAAATTGAGCTACTATGAGAAAAAGCGGAGAGAGCATAAAATTGTAGTTTTAACTAACAAACACTGCAATTCTGTGGGAGAATAGGGATAGAATGAAGCAGAATGATGAAAAGGGTTCTTTATGTCCTCCAGCAGTCTAGGCCTATAACAGCATAACTATAGAGCCATTAGTGACACATTATGGGCTGAGTGTGGCCAGCCTCTGCTAACTGTGGAGGTACTGGTTCAGTGATCTCTACTCTTTAGATATAACATCAGAACCATAAAACTATATTATATAAAATCTTTGTTCCCTTTTGTTTGTTGGCTGCTGTTAGGTGAAGGCAGAGGATAATCTTTAGACTGGGCGGCTGTCTCACCCCTTCAATCTGCCGTCAGTTAAATTAAACAGATCTGTTTAATAACAGGACTGACATACAATTAACGGCACTAAAGTTATGTTGTTTCAAAATCGTCAAACCTCAAAATATTAAATTAATTTAATATTAAACATATTTGATATTGGAATTCATGCACCTCTGTTTCCACATTTGGGCCTGGAAACCATTTGAAGGTCCCTGAAGTGTTTCTGCTTCTCTGAGGAAGTTGGAGCCTGTGCTGTAAAAGAGATCCAAGGATCAGAGGAATCAGCCTCATCCGTTTCCTCAGCACCACTAAGCCAAAGACCATCCAACAGGCAGAAGAAAGAAAGGGCGACCACTTTAAATCTGACTGCAGAACCAAGACAGAAAAGTCTCCTCTTGAGGACAATGACAGGAGATGAGAGAAAACATCACATTGAACAGCTTCCCACAAAATAAGAATCATAAAGCTGGAGGTATGATGTAAGACTGCAGCAGACTGACATCACAGCTGGATGAGGCTGAAATTCTAATCACTCTCAGCCTTTGTGGCAAAGCAGAGCTGATGAAATGTGTTTGACCTCTGGGCGTTCCTTTCTGAGCTAATGAAATTCTGAAAGAAAGCCAGGCCTTCGGGAAGCACCTTCATTTCCCTGTTTAGTTTTAGGTCTTAACTCTAACCTTCACCTTTTTTATCATGGAACACATTAGCTCTCTGATGGAGTTGACCAAAGTCCTGGTTCTACTGGGGCCTGCTGGTAGAAACCACCACCTTTCCTGCTTCATCGCTTTAGCTTTTGTAGGGCTGAGGATTAACTGACCCCCAGTACAACAAATCAACTATCACTCAGCAGTTCTGTCTTTTAAATTAGGAGTAATTTAAAACATCTTTAATTTAAATACTGGAAAGTCTTTTGATTATGACACTACAGTATATGTTATTTAATTTCCTGTTACTGTTGTAGAGGCCCAGTACCTACAACAGGAACATTATATTTTATTTCATTCCTCTACTGTGGCATATAAAAAGTATTATCTATTTCCAAAAAAATCTTCACAAAAAAGGACTTACATCAAATCTCAAAAAATATACCAAAATGCCCCAAAGGAAATCAACTAAGGCATACCTAACTCAGGATAAAACCCAAAAAACTGACCTCACACAATGAACACACAGGGGAATTTATACACAAAGGCTGGCCTACCTAAACGAGGAGGGGTGGGAGATGAGACAAAGACAAACAATGCATAAACATAAATAACTAATTCAAACAAACACCTTTCGACTACAACACAACTATCAAAAGAACAACAACATAACACCAAAAATCTTTTAACAGTTATGCCATAAGTGGAGAGAGAGAAGCAGACTCTAACATCAGTCCCCTGCTTCCAGCAGCCTGATGGTACGTCCCACTTCCTGGTTTGCCTTTCAACCAGTTCTCTCCACTCAACCATTCCTTTAAACTCAGCAAAGAAAAGTAGTTAATTCTAATAAACAAAAGGTGTTTACTAAATGTGTGCAATCATAATAGTAAACAACCTAATGCCAAAAAACACCACAAAAGTGAAATTATAAATTTATTGTGTAAAAACCTTTAAATAAACAAATACTAACACTGAGGAAAAGATGGAGGAACCTTCACATCTACATTTAGCTTTTTTTTAATAGATCATTCTTTTTTACTGAAAATGTATCCCAATACTTTTTCAGCAGTAATGTTACACATCGAAGTGCTAGCCTATTTCAAATTACAGCCATCTTAAGAGGAATAAACATTTGCTCAGCAACCACAGAGGTGGACAGTACTCTCAGGCTACGTTCACACTGCAGCCTGAAGTGACCCAAATCCGATTTTTTTGCCCATATGCGACCTGGATCTGATCTTTTCATGGCTGTCTGAACAACACAGATCCGATTTTTTTCCAATCCAACCCCGGACACTTGGCTATGTGGTCCTGAATCCGATACGAATCTGATCTTTTCAAATGCGACCTGCGTCTGAACGGCCAGGTTGGATTCATCCAAACTGAACATCATTAATACCAGACAAAGGTCACTATTCTGCGTCTTGCTACGCAGAAGCAGGAAGAAAAACAGCAACCATGGCAGATGATGATGCGGAGAGCACTATTTATGTTTAACCATATTGAAAAGATTGAGGTTTTATTGTTGGAAAAGATCACTAAATGCGCGCCGGCACTACCATCCATGTTTACTCCCGTAAACACAGAGCCTGTGACATCATTGCGTCCTCTACTGTGCATGCGAGACACTTGCGTTGCATGACTGCAGTTCACACAGGAGATCACATACAAGTCGCATATATTTGGATATGTGAACAGCAACGCAAAAAAATCGTAATTGAGCATCAAAGCCTGCAGTGTGAACGTAGCCTCAGTAGACTTTACACATGGTTTGAGTCATAAGGGTTTATGAACACGAAGAAAACCAAAACAAACCAAACTCCTTAAAATTAATTTACTGGTCACACTGTTTTATATAATGCAGTACAACTTCTGAGCAGAGTTCAACCTTCTGACTGTGGCTCTTTGTGTTTTTAATAGCAGTATTTTTGGCTGCATACCTAATAATATACAGTATATTTGCAAAACAAAATAAGTTGATTTAAATAAATTAGTCAATAATGAAGAATATGTTGTAATTAGGGTTGCAATTAATGATTATTTTTGCGAATTGATTAATCTGTTGATTATTTTTTGCTTAATCGATTAATAATTGGATAGCCAAAGGTTTCTTAAAAAAGACTTTTTACGCAAATAAACCAGGTCAAACTTCTCCACCTGAGTAGTTCTGTATAAAGCATACTGACAGATGAAATTATTTTTCATCTTAAATGCAAAATGTTTATATATATTTTTTTAATTTTGATATAATTACTGCTGTAAGTGAGTCGCATGTTTTAAAGTCTCTACACTCCATTTAATGATTAATCTTCTAATCATGATTAATCCAATTAATTGTTTCAGCCCTAATTGTAATTGGGATAGAAAAACAGAGGCGACCATTTCCAATTTCTTTATACATTGTTTGACTTCTATTAAATATTTGAGTTTGAGAATAATGTTGTAACATTACAAAAATAAAGTTTTAATATTAAGAGAATTAAGTCATCATACAACAACCTGTTTCGGAAAGAAAGCTTGGAGCTCCGACCAGCATATGATGGTCGACCCGTTCCACCAATCAGCAACCAGAGTCCACTTTTACATCCTGCCCAGTTTGTTGTGGTGTGAAAAGATTTTCTTATTTGTCAAACCAGACCCAAAGTATAGCTTCACATAATGCTCGACATTCCTCATTTTAGGGAAGAAAGCGCTTTCTTGTAAGAATTGACATAAAATACGAATTGTTTCTCGTAATTTTAGGACTTTATTCTCTTAATATTACAACTTTATTCTCGTAATGTTACGACTCCTGAAATAGAAGAAAAAAATCTCTAGCCTGGACCCAATACTGCATCGTAGCAATATAACCACCAAATGAGAGAAGAAAATAAACCAGCTTTACTATGGAGTCCAACAAGAACCCCCACACTGCAAAAAATATGAATATAAATAAGTATTTTTTTCTTAAAATATGTAAAAAAAAAAATGTCTTACATTGAGGAGGTAAGTGAAACACTTTACCAATGGAATAAGACAATTTACATGTAAAATAAGAAAAGAAAATTTGCATTGTCTTATTTCAAGAGCATATTATCTAAATATCTTATTTTAAGAGAAAAAAAATCTCATTCCATTAGCAAACCATCTTATAACCTGCTCAAATTAAGGGTAAATACACTTAATTGAAGACATTTGTTCTTGTTGCTAAATCATTTTTGCAGTGCATCCCCAGAAGATCTGAGAAATATAATTTAAAACCAGCATCAGAAAGCAGCAGCATTAACAGATGGATTCCCATCTGTATCTTTGACACTGAAGTGTTTCTACCTGAGAGAAACACTCACCTGTTTTACTTGTTTACACACATTACAGAACACCACAATTAGTTAGCACTTTACTGATAAATTTAGAACTATTTACTCACAATAATTTAAAAAGTTTTAATTTTTAAATCTGATTATGTAAAACAAGCAAATGATTCATTTTAATCATTTAAGGAGCAAATGAGCTAAATTGGAAAACAGTTTTACTCAAATGGTAACTAAGACTCATAAATTAATTCCCAATTCAACCCTGCTCTGACATAAATTCAACGCAAAGGCTCATAGTGCTGCACGTTCATTTGTTTCTATAACATCAGGTAGAGTTGTGATTAAGAACCTCGGTAATAGGTCTGATTGGATATGCATTGCTGACTCATGGCAGGAAGGATGCAATTTACCCAACAAATGACTGTTTTGATTAGATGGGAAAAAAATGTGAGTTTTTCTTGGAGTTTTTCCAGCTCAATGGCCGGGTAGTTTATGAGCACAATGAGGCTCAGACAGCATTTTCAAAATATACCCTCCAGTTGCTTTACATAATATTATCAGCAATAAGCACCGTGTCAGCCAACTTCTATAAAACTACTGCTGACACGTTTATATGGCAGATTAATTGTTTAGGTTCTAATTTATCACAGTGAGGGGCAGGAAACTGAAGCTGAACTTCACGCAAGCAGCTCCACCAACCTGTTTAAGCGCAAAACAAAATACTGATCTTTAACTTTATTTTTCAATAATGCAAAATTATACTCATGTTGAAAATGGAATTATTAGAGAATGAAATTAAATTCCGTAATTATCAGGAGATTCAACACATAGGCTTCTGATATATGGACCAATGGACCCCAATGCAAACCTCATTACTCAAATAAGCACAAATTAATGGTTTTAATCACATATTCCCCTCAAATCAAGTAAATCTGGCAATACGTTTGGCATTTTTATCACACCTTAGGACAAATACGGAACCAGTCGGTGCCTCAAACAGTTTTATTAACAAAACAAGGACTGAAGTAGAATGGCAGTCTTAGTATCTTAGCATGATGGATGGATGGATGGATGGATGGATGGATGGATGGATGGATGGATGGATGGATGGATGGATGGATGGATGGATGGATGGAT